>NC_092706.1:12894961-13159961 GCF_964275005.1 Diadema setosum
TGCAATCATTCACAACGTATGGAAGTAAATGCTTCCAAAGGGCATTACTGTAGAAAGACGGTGGTGCCAATCGTATTCTCAAAATGGCAGTCATTCTCATGCATAGTCACATTCCACTGCACACACAGCCATCAAAATGTTTCAAACTTTGTTCAGTCTTACCCCACAACCCATACAGCTGCTCATGCGATGGTGGTATAGAATACATATGGTCGTGTGCATCAACTTCTGACCATATTGTCTCTACATGACAAGTATTTTCAACTAGCTTAACATATTTGTAAGTGTCCTGTCCTGTATTTAAAAAAAAATAGTAACAGCGATTACAGAGAGCTTATCAGCAAATCCCATTTTACACAATCACTCCCCCATCCAAAAAAGAAAAAAAGGACTAATTTTCTAACAAACGGTCTTGAAACCTTGAGGGGGAGAGGATAACATATCAGGTGTTTTTATTGTACCCCAATTCCCTCTCTGCTAAATTTCAATAGACCTTTCAAGAACTGTTCCTACGGTGTCTGAATTAACTCCTCAAAGCCTCTGAAAACCTATCAGGTCCTCTTCCTAATGTACCCCAATTTGCTCCCTTGAGCTCCAGTACCCGTTTTCAGGGCCTGTTCCTAGCGTTCCCAAATTTACTCCTCAAAGCTCTAGTAAACCAATCGGGACCTGTTCTTACTATACCCTAATTCACTCCCTACGACCACAGTACTCCTTTCAACACCTGTTCTTACTGTACCCCTATTCACTCCCCAAAGCAAATTAGGGGCTTACACTTCCCAGGTCAACTAACTTGAAATGAGACCGATATCCTGTATGAACAAGTTACAAATGGTAATAATAGAGAAAATATATCATAGTCCAGGACTGTCCATTCCTGCAGAGAGTGGTTTCAATACGCACACTTTCATTCAATTTGAGTGTAATACTGTATTCCATCCTTTGAAAGCCTCACTATTGTGATGGGTCCATCACTTGAAACTGGTTACCTCGCATCGCAAAGAAGAAAAGAAACACTTAGTCAAATCATGTTCTCAGAACACAGCACCACAACAAGACACTGCCAAGCATCAAAATTTTCCTTTTTCTTACATTACAAAGTTTGTTTTTTAAAGAGCCCGGCAAATATTTCAAGGCAATATACGACATCGGCATGATAACGAGGCAAAGCAATCATATCTTACACAATTGTAGAGATCAAAAAGGATCGAGATGATATAATATATTGTACAGGCACCGAGTACATATAATCGTGCGAACCATCATTTCTAACATTAGCACTGTGGCAAATACAGTACAGTCCGGTACGCACCTTTTGAGCAGTAAATAGGCAAATTGTCTCAACATTTTCCTTCCTTCAATCAGATTTGGCACATCAATTGTGTTAAAATTGCGTAATGGCTTATATAAAATTCTGTCACTACCAGAGGACTTGGCAAAGTTTAAAAGCACCCTTTGAAATATTTCATTAAAAAACAACCCAACTCCTCCACATCTCCCAACAATTCTTTCTAATCTACTTTGTTTAATGACAAGCAACACATCCTACTTCAGCCGACTTCTGTGAATCATAGTTTTCATGTTTTTCTTGCTTCTTCAAAGTGAGGTGTCCAAGTGATTATCTCAGCAAAAAACAGTACTCTAGACGAGGAAGAGGTACAGATACAATACATTCAAATTTTTCGTTCATAAAATTCACTAACACTTAATAAAAGTTCATCTTATCCACATGCATTAGTTTTGGTCTTGCTACAAGTTACTGTGAGGGAGTACTTTCATGTTGAGGATCATTGGAAAAGCCATTCAAATAGTGATATGATACAATAATTTTTTTGTGCAATACGGTGGAAGAAAAGTAGAAAAGAGGATATCATTTTTTGAGTTCAAAGTCTCCCTGATAAACAAATAAATATCAAAAGGGATTTCTACCTTCAATAGCTGTTACAAAAAGAAAAATCCTGCTACAATGCAACCAATCAATTTATGAACAGAAAACAATGACCTTTTAGAATGATGCCATCTAAGAAAATTTTTTTTTTTTTTGGGGGGGGGGGGTGAGGTACAATTCTAAATGCAAGAAAGGTGATAAGTGCAAGGGTAAAATGGTAAAAATCTCAGAAAAGAAACCCCACTGTTTGTTTTTTCTTTCTTTGGACTCCTTGCATGAAAAAAAATAACAATGTTTGAATGCACACCGTATAAGTTCAGAGTTTGCACCTTGTTGAAAGTACTGAAAGGATAGCAGAATGCAAGAAGGAAAAGTACTTTTGTCAATAGGAATGGCTTTGTGGTGATTCTATGTCCCTTGCCTCCAACAGAATTATATTTCTTAAAGAGAAAGATTCCTATGTTGTCTCATTCTAAACTCATATTAAAGTAAGTTGCAGATTTACAGACTGGACAAGCATAGAGTGCTAAGAGCTGAAATTGATTCCTTAAGAAGTAGTTTGAGTTGAACATCCTTGGTATGAGATTCTTTGGTTCGAAATATTTCAGTAGAGTCGACAAAAGTTCCACGGTGGGAAGCACCTTGCAGGATGGCCTAAATGCCACCAATCCTTTCCATTAGTACCTTTACCCTTTCACGGAAATATCCAACAGGTAACACTGCACACAGTTCTACAAAACACAAGCTGACATCAACGCTCTGAATTAGTTGGCCAGCCTCTTGTTCTTTCAGTGTTTATAATGCACTCAAGTTCTCTCCATCCCTTTCCTTCTCAAAGTGGACATTAGTGGTCCATGACAGATGTTTGAGACAAGAGCCTTGCTTCACCAAAATGTTACATTCCTCTCTCTGACCATCCAACTGACCGATGACCTGTCCACCTGTCCGTCCATTAGTCCGTTTGTTCTACTGAGGCATGTGAACGGTCTGGTACTCATCGTCTTCATCCTCGCCTGCATCAACTTCATCACAGTCCAGCTGTTTGGAAAGAAAAAATAACAGAGCATATTAACTGATAATAGATTTGACTTGTTTCAGATGTTAATGATGTTCAAACAACTCTTCAATGATCATGCAAACAAATAGAACGCTTTCCTCTCAACACTGCAAATGTCTGAATCTCTTATTTCTGTCCTTCACTCTTGGTGCATTACAAGTTTTATTGAAACAAGTTTTGTGCAACATGGAGCAACTGCTCCATTCAGTGAATGGAGAAAGGATATCGAAACACTGTGAAAGTTAATGAAAAGTCCGACAATCCATTTGCAAAGTTATGAACTTGTGAAGTTTTGTTTAATTAAATGGGCTGTCCTCTCTGTAGATGCAAGGGCAGGGGGAACTGTGGCAAAGTGGATAAGACTCTTGACCTTTTGATTGGATGTTCCAAGTTCGAATCCAATCAAGTACCTATGTCCTTAGACAAGAGGTTTTAATTTACCATGTACCTCTCAACCCACGTGTACACATGGATACGTGGCAATGCTGGGTAATGATAATGGCAGGGCCCTCTGGTAGAACAGTGTTATAGCAGCACTGGATAAAGAAGACCAATCATCATCACCATCAACATTGCATCATACTCATCATCATCATCATCACATCACAATCATCATTACCAGGCGCGGTGGAGCACCCCAATTATCTCGCAGAAATCCATCGGCAGCCGAGCCTCATTTGCATAAAGTAAACAACATGTACTCGCGTAGTTGAGAAAAAGTAAACAACTTCTCAAGTTAATAACAATTTAAGGAAACCTATTTTCGGATTAAAATTGAGTTAGTTTGAATTTGAAAACATGTCCGAATATGCACATATAACATATTAAAGGATTTGACAATGATAAAATGTGAAATTTTAGCGAAAACCTGGCGAGCAAAATTACCAAAAATATGCCTCGAAAATCATCCTAAAATTCTCGAAGTGTGATTGTGGAACCAAAGCGCCATTCGAACAAAGTACACCGAAATTTATTTATCTGCTTGCATTTTAAATGTCATACCGTAATATTTCCGGCCATGGTTGTGTCGCAAAAAACCAGAAGGTGATGTCAAAAATGACACGAACGCAAAGCGTACAGGTCGGTCCCATGTATATATAATCGCGTGACTGTAGCGTTGCATGTCACAGCACACACAACGCTTCGCTGCATGCAGCGTGCGCGGCAGCAGCTCAGCAGTCACCGCCGCGCGACACTCAGCAAAATTGACTGCGTCACATGCAAACCAACAATGAGCACGAAATCCTGAGTCTCACGTACCACGCATGCCCAATATCACGGGAAAAGAAATCACGTCATTTTCAATTGTTTCGCTTACTACAATTTTCTATTCCAAACCCTGTAGAAACATGTTGATTTGTCAAAAAGTACAGGTGGAACCAAGCGAAAACTTTCACCATATATGGATTGAGGCCTGATAAACTTATTTTGCCAATTTCTGACACATTGGAGCCCGGCCATAGTCCAGTCGGAAAAAAACAGAGAGCATGTTTTGCGAGAGGTGATTTTCAAAACGCTTTAATATCTCAAGGTCTAGTGCAGCAAATTTCATAATTTTTTCATCAAAAGGAAGGTTTTTAAAAACTTAGATAGTGTGGGAAGTTTGAGTTTACTAGCAGCTCGCAAAGCGGCACAAGGAGAAGGTAAAGATTTGACTTTTTCATGCACACAGTTTCGGGCAGCCGTAGATGCCCGTTGGAAATTCAAATAGAACGGGGCGATAATGAGATGCAAATTGGGGTGCTCCACCGCGCCTGATTACCATCATCGCATCATCACCATCATCATCATCATCATCATCATCATCATCGTCATCATCATCATCATCGTCGTCATCATCGCATCATAACCATAATCATCATCATCATATCATCATCAAGATCACTATCATCAATATCAACACCATCATCATCAGATCATCATCATCATCATCATCATCATAGCAAACTCACCGCCTCCAGTTCCTGCTTGGTGAAGATGCGCTTGAGCTGCTGGCGGATTGGGACGAGGAGGATGAGGAAGAAGGAGAAGCATAGGGCAGCCGGCGTCAGCTTGATGATCCAGAGCACCCCGAGGCAGAGCAGCTGGATGACGGTGAAGACGTGCATCCTCCACGTACGCACCTATGGAATGAGCAAGTGGGTGGGGTCAGGCGGGGTTGACAGGGGAGGGGCGGAAGAACAGGACTCATTAACCAAGAAAATCCTGGTGATTAACTTTCTGTGTTATGGTGCTGCATCTTTTCATTATGATTAATATCATTCACTGGTAGAGGTTCATACAACAGAGTAAAAATTCTCTCTTCTCACTGACTCCTTTTGTTATTCATATAAAATTGTTAAGTTGCATGATTTTAAAAAGTTTACTTAATATCTTTAAATTTGGCAGCACATTAATGAAGACTAAGTTCTTGTTTTTTCCTCTCAAACTGGCAAACATAAATGGGACTTGCCTGCTAGCTACAGGCTGATAATTACAGGAATAAAGTGACAGGAGATGAATGGCCTTCGAATTTACCTCTCTGACGTAGCGGGAATCCGGGTGATGCTTGACTGGCATGAAAAGAAGACTGGTCCTCTCCACCATCTGGATTCCATTCAGCGAGCTGACCCCCATGTAGAGGAAGACTCCGAAGAGGACAGCTAGGGGGACTTGTCGGAGGAGGGGCGCCATGGCGATAGATGCACCTGTTTGGAAGGGGATGGGGGTGGGGGAGTGGGGTGTGCACAAGAGAAAAGAGATATTGGAGGGTTGACTTAGAAAATTGATAAGTGAATAGCCTTTGGCTCACTGCACAATTTGGCCCACTGCATTCACTACATTCAGATATAAACACACATAAATACACACTCATAGATAACGGTGCCTTCTTATTCAAGGCTTTGATCAGACAATTGGGATGCCGACTAATATATACTGCAACAGAAGACCTCAAGAGTAAATCAGCGTTAAATCTAAAGCCCTGCATCTCCTTTAGAACATTGTATGATCCCTGTAAGGAGACACAGACAAGCTTATGAGATGTATGAACACATATATTTAAACAAAAAATACCAGTTCAAAGGAGAACAATGACCCTCAAAGGCAGCTTGAAATGCTGGCGAAATACAAGACTTGAGAGATTTGGGCTTTGCTTATGAAGTATCCCTAATTCAACTCACACTTTGCCACCATACAAACACAAATACATTATGGTACGAGGACCATGCATCCTGTTGCCATGGAGATATTGCACCACCACTCTCATTGGTGTCACTTACCGATGACAATATGGATGAAGAGGCCAGTCAGTCTCTGCTCCAGGATCTTGATGAGGCGTGGCTTCTCTCCCGGGGCGTGGCTCTTGCTGAAGACCGACAGGGCCCCGATGTGGGTCACTGAGCGGACGGTGGCCGCCCAGACCAGCGGCAGTCCCATCAGACCGTTGAACACCGCCATGATGCCGAGGAGGAACATGTCCAGATGGTAGCCGGACCCCTTCTTGAGACGGTTATCCTTCTTGTTGATGATGAGGCTGCAGAATGACAGATAATTTGATAATTTGATTACTTCATAAACTTATAGCAAATAGGACGTTACTCTGTGGTAACATCAGCTATGATTTACACCCAACTTGTCAAATACTTTTTGTAAAATTTCAGTGATGAACAAAAACAAAAACCATAGAAACCATTGACAATTCACTGAAGACAATAATTTATCGGAGGCTGTTAACATTCACTGATTGCAGGATCCTCCTTGTTTGTGGAGGCTGTTCATTTCTTCTTCTTTTTTTCATATATATATATATTTTTTTTTAAATGTGGCCAAACACTCACCCTGTAATCAGAGTCTCCATGTACATCAGGATGAAGGCCAAAAGTGCCGGGATGGCAGCGGCAAACATCAGCCCAATGTGCAGTGGCTTCTCAATGCCAAGCGGGTTGACGAACCAGCCCCTCTTGCAGGCGTCCGAAGGCTTCAAGCCATCAGGCACGTCCAGTTTCTATAGCAACCGCATCATCGTGAAAGGACACATTAAGGCATCTCGACGAATAGAGGAGGGATGCTTTAAATCTCCACGTGTGGTACCCAACTGAAAACATACTATCTTTGTGATAATACATTACTTCTTTAATGAAAATTAGCTTTATATCTTGATGGTGTAGTATCTTTATAGCAAACAAAAAGTCTCCACGTATGTCTTTCTGATATCATCATGCCCTATAAACTGAATGAAATCCATTGAATCCCACAATTGTACACATCATGTGCTGCAATAAACACATACAAAATCAATTCTATTTCTTAATTTTCTTTAACGCACTTCTTTTGAAACTCTTCTCTACAATCATTTAACCACATATACTTTTCTGGATACAATAACCATTATATGCTTAGCACCAAAGCAGGCTGTAAAAACTAAGCCACTGGCCTAAGTAAAAATTCATGGAAAATTGCACTTTCAGCTCTCACAGTTTTCCACTACTGGCCTGCTTCATCCAAGATATCTTTGCAGTTACCCATTTATTGAGTAACATTCAAGAAAGGGCTAAACAAGATGGGGAAGAATGGACATAGGGGACCACCCCTTGTGAGAGAAAAAAACTCACCTGAGTGTAAACCGCTTTAATCAGGAAGTCCACGATCACAAAGACGAAGATGGAGATGGGGATTCCAAAGTCTCCGATCATCTTCCTTGCCTGAATGAATGATAAAACAGATAATGGTCAAATACAGTCTTGTGTGGCCATGACATCACTACTACCTCATCTCATTTGCATATTTTGATGCTGATAATATCACTGTTTCATACACACACTTGAATTCTGTATTTCCATAACTTTTCTTATCTTGGATCCAATTTTGGAGAAATATCTTCCATGCTGACTGTTTTATGTTAGTGGATTGAGCGTTAAAGGCCAATGAAAACAAAATATTGTACTTTTCTCCAGCAGTGGCGGCACCTAAACTTCAAAAGTTCAAAACGGATTGTCCGATTTTCCTCAAACTTTCACTGCCGTGTTCTACTAATATTGCTGCATTCAGTCAATCCATGTATAATATTTAGGTTTAATTCTCCTATAGCTCATAGAACCCAACAATCATGAATCAATGGGGCATACGGGGGGTATGTGTACATAGGGCAGACACAACAGTGCATAATAAGCAGACACCCCACGGAAGGGGGCGGGTCACTCACGCTCTTCCCGAGAAAGCGGCCCTGGCGGAACTTGCGGAGGAAGTAGGCGAGGAAGAACGTGCCGAGTGTCAGGATGGTGGACAGGAGGGCAGTGTTCGGCTGTCTCTCGACCATGACTTTTGCAGACGCGCAGACTCCCCCTGGAGGTCAAACCAAAGGGTGAGGCAAATTGTAAGATCTGTCGCAAAATTTGCAACTCGCCAAATGCTTACAAAAATGATCTAAAAACAAACTGGAAAAATCAGTATAATCCTTATAATTACACCAAAGACATTTGTGACAATTTTTTTTTCACCTGCATGTCTCTTCATATACATTTTCCTTTTTTTCACTTAAAAACATTCACAACATGCCTTCATAACTGTATCATTGTATTCATGACTGTAAACGAGTGCATCCAGAATCTTTTGTATTTCCGTATTCAAGATTGCCGTAATTTCCAGGAATTCTTCCAACAATTCCTCTACCAATACTTTAAAATAGAAAAAAAAAGCCATAATTCCTCCTTGGTTTTCAAGACTACACATTTCCAGGATTTAGCAGGATATGAAACAACTGTCCCTTGAAGGAAGAAGTCACTCAGGCACAGATACTGATTAGTACAGACACTCACTTTCTCTCTTCTTCCTTTTTTATTGTTTATGGAGAGGAGTTATGCTTTCTTTCACACACTTATTGGTTTTTTTAAGAGACAAGGAAACATTTGCATATCCATTTCAATAAAACTACTTCCTTGTAAATGGCTACTTAAGTTATTATTTTTGTTTGAAGTTTTTTATTTATTTTTCCTGCTTTTAGGGGATATCTGAAATAATGACAAGGTCTTCTCACACAGTATCACATCTTCAGTGAACACACACAAATGCTCCACATACCATCACTGCCATTCACTCCCAGGACCGTCATGAAGCTCGTTGAATTTTCCTCGTACGTCTCGGTCCACATGTCGGTGTAATTGCCCATGCTGTCGGTCATTGATATGGGGCAGTAGTCGGGGAGGAGGGGGTGCACCCTGAAGATCTGTTTGAATTGACCATAAAAATATGAATGAACGAATGAATATGTCAAATGGACAAATACATAAGTTACGTTCAGCGCCAAGTATCGCATGGTTGGTTTCGTAATGAAATCGACTGTGTGACACTTGGCGCCCCATAGAGCTTATCCTCGAGATTAAGGATCACCACCTGAACATAACTGATTTAAGATAGATGAATACATTCATAAATGAATAAGTTATCAATAAGTCATGACATACATCGCATGTTTGTATAACCAATGTGGATGCATTTCTTTAAACTGCTAAAGCTCAACTAGGCAACAATCCCCCTCCGCCCCCCCCCCCCCCCAAAAAGGGATCAATTTAATACATTTTACAGATGTTTCTTTTCATACAGTCTAGTCATGAAGTATTTCATTTACCTGCTCCCTCCTACCAAGTTCCATAGGCAGAAATTCACTGAGTTGTTGCTATGTAGGGCAAGCCTCCAGCAAACTTTGTGGTTGTTTAGGGCAACTTTTGTTTACAAAACATGAATAATATCTGAATACATTACAGAACTGGTCTATTAGATAGTTCACTCACCCTGTAGAGTTTGTTGAAGACTTCGTAGATGAAGATGAGACCAATGAGAAAGGCGAAGATCTCTTCGGTGAATCGCGTGAAGTACTGGACCAGGACACTGCCCTCAAATGCTACCATGACGACGATGATGACGAAGAGCCACATCCCGACCCAAACGCGGAATGGCAGATACTCGATGCCCTGCGCTACACAGAACTGAAATTGCAACGCACAAAAATATGTCTCAACAGTACATAACATATAATGGCATGATCTTTTATTCTCTAATGTCTGCACATGTATATTTTTGCCATACACAGGTGTAATGCTTTCATGTTTTGGTATTTCAATATTCCTCATTTCAGCTACTTTTCATATCCATGGTGCACTATTCTTACATTCATGTCTTGCATGATCTCTGTATATCTGTCTTACGTAATGTGTAATAATAGTCTGCAAAGCACATTGAAACTCTTCATAAACTAACAAGTGTGAAATGCGCTATAAAAAAAATAACTATCATTATTTGTATCCAGATGTGTCCTGGGTTACTACAACATGTTGAACTCATTCCTAATTTCTTTGTTGCCCTTTACACTTTGAATGTGCTGAAAATTCATGAAAGGTTGTACGAAGCAACAATTGTAAAACCCTCATTTGCAGTTGCGCCCCTGTCAGCAACTAGAAATTCCCAAGGCATGCTCTAGCTTACCGAGTAGAGATTCTCTTCGAAGACCAGAATGGGACCGGTCACTCCTATAATCGTCAGGGGCTGTCCAGAGAAGATGGCGAAGAAACAGCCGCAGATCGCCGTGGCGACGATGGTCTCGGACACGCCTATCCAGTTCTCTGTCTTGTCAGCTTTGGGGGGGGGGGGGAGAAGAATAGATAATGAATGTCATCTTTAGTCACTGTGGGGTCAAAATGAAATACGCAACATCTGAAAAGCAGCAGAAGACTTTGAGTTTGGCAAGAAAAACACAATGGAGATCAGACTTGTTACAATCGCTGTACTAGCTTACTTTAACAGAAATACTACATCATGCCCAATCTTTCACCTTCATTTCATTATCCTGGAGTCACTATCATACGTCCATTTATCGCCATGACGTTGAATGCTTACATCTTTTCTTACATCGTTCTTCAATTCTCTACATGATCTAGATCACAAACAATATGCAATTTCAATGGCGCAATATCTTCTCAGAAGTCATTAAATACAAACTCATGTCTTCTACATTCAAATGTCAGTCATGCTTTCATATTGATACTGTTGATTGCTCTTCAGACTTCCTCACTGAACTACATATTTGATATGCCGCAGATCTGTGGAGTTATATTTAATCTAACTTGGCTATATCTCAACGATGTTATACATTGAATTGTGAGATGACGAAGTCGCGCACAAGCTTGTGTTGTAACTAACAACAGACCTACATCTTTAACAAATTGCAATAACTCCCCCTATTAACATTTAACAACCCCCATCCATGACAATAACCCACCTACCCCCACCCCCACCCAACATCTCTACAGCTGTAGTGGTCTTACCCATGAGACCACCGAACGTGATGGCAGGTGAGAGGGCGGCAAAGTAGATGAAGAAGAAGGCAGCAATGCACTGGAAGTTCAGCCCGTCCTTGATGTCCGACCAGTAGTGGGGGTAGCGGCGGCAGATGTCGTTGATCAGACCGCCAAAGATCTTGCCCGTTCGCTTGAGAGGGTCGGGGTATCGCTTTGGCGGTCTCTTCTTCGAGGCTGGATTGAAAAAAAAAAAAAAATGTGCAAAAATTGGACGACTCATATATTGATTTACTGCAATCACTGATATAGAACGAACAAATAATGGCAGCAAACAGAGCAAACACAAACAAATTGGGCTGAGGAAACTGTTCATCACTACTGGTTCCAAAATCAAACATCAGTCAGGCATTTCAGTGACATCTTCCACCTTCAAATCCTGACGATGCAGTTGTCCATTTGAAACCACGGAAACATCTGCTAGTACTTACAACTTTACAATAGGTTTGGCTGACAAAGACCAAGGAAAAATCTGCTGGTACTTACAACTTTACAATAGGTTTGGCTGACAAAGACTGAAAAAACTAATCCGAAACCTAAATTTCCTAGAAATTCTGAAAGGAAAAAAAAAAAATTAAACTTGTATCTTTTAAATGATCCCTTGCATCTCCTTCAGATGGGGGATGGGGGCATCACCTCTTTTATCTTTTCCAAAACTTACTGGGATCGATGATCCTCAGATCGCCATCCATCTCCTCGGCTTCTTCCAGCAGCTGCTGCTCCGCTCGCATTTTCTTCATCTTCTCGTTCTGCATGCGCAGGACGGGCAGGAGCAGTTCGCGGTCCCAGTCGCCGGGCGGCAGCACGATGGTGTGGTCGATGAAGGTGTTCATGGCCGTCAGCAGGTCCCGCATCGTCTCCGCCGTGTACGCCGCTTGATGGAAGTGCTGCAGCGATAAATTCAAAGGAAAAAAAATCAAGAATGGACATGCAGAAAATATGATGATGCAGAGATGCCAACTTCTTGACACAGAAAAACAGATGGAATATCAAAAAAAAAAAAAAAATCATCAGATTTTTGAGAGGAAAATCAGATTTTCATGAAATCTTGACACCATCACTAGCCCGTTGGCTCTGGGCAAGTGAAATATAAGAAAAAAAAAGTTTCCCCAGTAAGGAGAGGCATGTAAAAATGTTGCCACTTCATCAACATTGATGAAAAAATTGTAAAGCATCCGTGCATTTCCCGCCCATTTAGGCTCATCATTCAACACTTTATAGGGGTTGCAGATACTTATAGTATATCTTTCTATATGATAACGCTGTCTTTGGCAGTTTTCTGTGGTAGATATAGGCTTCATTTTAAATTTTGCTTAAAAGATGAAAGTCATACTTTCAGGAGGCAATATCGTATTAACATAGTTCACACTGTTTATCACACTAAATTCTATAAAATTGTATTGGCTCGCATCTCTGGATGATGTCTTGGTAACTTCCAACAGTTCCTGGGTTCATGCACGAGGTTCTCAAAGGATATACAGTAAGTGTTGGAGTAATTGTACATTCACACCATGTTCCCAATGGCCACAACAGTCCCGCTTCAGGCCACCATGGACAAAATGGGATGGACGTGAAACAATTTGTGGGATGGGATGGGCAAACATACAGGCCCTGATTGCCGTGGATGCTGTGTCAGACTTTTAAACTGTCAAAAAAATTTGCCACGGCAGTCATGGTGCTGAGAAACCTAGTAGGCCACAACAAAACTTGGAGGTGGTCTGTAATGGGACACTGTATGTGTAGTCTAGCCTGACCAGACACCATGAGAACGACATCTGTTAACTACATGCTTACTGGAGGAAGGACTGGAATGTGCAAGACTAGAATGCGGAGGGATGGCTGAGGAGAATATCCCATCTACCCATGGCAAACTACGTTTCGGACAAACGAGGCTGCCATGGCTGCCAGAAACACAGATAAAATGTAGCATTAGCAGCCATTCATCTTTGGCGTTTTGAAGCTCAGAGATATATTTCTGAAAAAAGTACTGGGGAAAATCATCTAATGCCCCTTAGTGAGCAAAACTACTCACGTCGTTTGACATAAGGGTGGAGAAGGAGCGCCCGAGCTCGTGGTAGTTGATGTGCGATGATGTTGGCACCAGCATGACGAAGAGGAAGCGGACGGGGATGGGCACCTCGGAAAAGTTGTCCAGCACGGCCCCCTCAGCAAGACGCACGAAGGAGACGGCGGGGGTGTCCAGGAAGTCCACCTCGCCGACCAGGGCCGAGGTGACCTCGGCGTCGTCGGGGATCTTGCGCATGATGCCCTCGATGCGCTGGTGGTCCAGGCGGCGGGCCAGGCGGGTCAGCGACGACGAGGAGGGTGTGGACTTGAAGCCGGACGGCGTCGAGCCCTTGGTGTCGGTGGTGTTGGTGTTGCCGTTGGCTGGAGTTGAACCGTCGGTCACCAGCATCGGCAGTGTGACGTCAGACCCCTGCTGCTGTTTTAGCATGCAAACAAGAAATCATGGAATGAGAGGTGTGCTTAGAGTGTACAACAAAAGTTTTTAAAGCAAGTGGGAAGAAAAAAACAACATGAAAAAGATGCACAACTTACAGACTATGAGTAACCGACAGTTCTTTGGTTACGCAAAAAATTGCATATTTTGCGATGCTCAATCAAATTTGCAGAAAAAAAAAATTATTTAAACAAGCATTTTCTATTATTTTTCATAATGGAAAAACATAATTTATGTTGTAACAAAAAATGTAATAAAAAAAAAAATCTAGTTGCCAACTCTACCTCGTATTTGCACAGGAACACATGTAGATGTGACTCGTTAAGTACATATTGTGTGTGTTTTGTTATCAAATGGTGCTGGTTTGAGCCCAGCTGAGGAATGCTCTGTTAGAGTGTCATAATGACTGCTGACCTTTTGATGACTGTGGCCATGCCCTGTGAGGCTGATGGAGGACAAATTCTTCAGAATACCAGAGGGGTGATGATGGTGCTTCTCGTGCCTGTGAAGCGATGAAAGCATACAACAGTTTAATGGAAGAACTGGGAGAAAAAAAAAGAACTGATCATTTATCACTCTGCCCAATAAAAGCATCTGTTCATGCTATCATGCCCAGTCATGTAGATGAAACAAGTAGTATGTGATGTAATCTCAAATGTCACAACATGAGAGTAAAATACATCATAGGTTTGATATAACACCATGAACATTGTTGCTACAAAACAGGCTGTACAACTATTCATCAGCCATGTAACACATGACCCATGGATTTGATACAATACTAGGTAAGGCAAGATGATGTATATAACACAGCTGTATGACCACAGAAAAAATATTTTTGGTGAATTTTGAGAATATACACCATCGAGCAACAAAAACTGGGTTTTGTTATGATCACAAGCCAATCTCTGTGCCCAACATAAACGCTAGATGATCCACAAAAGTATTTTACATGCAAGAGGCATTGGCGCTCTTTTTTTTTTTTCAGGATTACATGAGCATGGTGGTGATGTAAAACAGGAAGGATATACGATGATAAAAACAAACTATGCCTACTGCAATATTCTGCACAATGTTTGTCTCAAATGCACTGTCCCGCTGGGATTTCATTTCAAATTTTAAATTTGAGAGTGAAAAGTGACTTCTGTTCTGACATAGTCACGCTGCCCTTTTCATTAAAAATTGTAATGAATCATTCGCATATGGGTTTTGATAGGTCTCATGCAAACAGAGAAAAAAAAAAACAATCACAAAATGAAGTTTCAGCTTACAATTTTCATTGATGAGCTGGGCTCCAAAAGAAATTGATAAAGAATTTGAATCATTAAAATGATGCCAATAACGGAATTAAGTGATGTTTTCATGTTCTTGTATCTTTCATTTTTTTTTCTTCTCAACTTTGATTCAGTAACCTTGCACAGGACAGGTGCTATCAATGACAAAATGTAACACTTAGACCCGTCAACACAGCACACACATATAATATGCAAGTGAATGAGGGTTAGTGCAGGGTTTGAGAAACGCATGGACATCCATTCACTCAGAAGGGGTGTTTGGGCTCTATGTCTCGTTTGTGCAGGAGTGCATCTTTGGAGGTAACCTTATTGTCACTCGTGGCAGAGGGGCATAAAATACAAGAGTGCAGGTGCCACGCCCTGGTTGCAAATGTTGTTAATATTAGTGTCATCCCTGGTAGTCGTTCCCATGGAAACGTGTACCTGTCTCCCTTCTTGTCGTCCACGGATCCGAGCGAGATGGTGGAGAAGTTGCGCAAAATGCCTCCAGAGTGTTCATTCACGTGTCTACATTCGGGGGGTGGGAGGTGGGGTGATGATAGCGTTACAAACTCTTCTTTTGCTTTTGTTTGCTACTGTGGATGACTTACGGAAAAGACACATGTTGATATGCCAGCAAAATGGACATTACTTCACTATTTTCTTTTTTAACAACACAAACTGCATCACACATAGCCACACATGAAAAGTATATAAATCCAGCTTTTGCACATTAAAGATATTTTTTTTTGCTGGGTACAAATACTGCACACAAGCTTACACTACAGCAGTTGAGATGGATGTGCACAAATGAGCGAAAACTTTTGACACTGCCATTCTTGGGAAGAAGAAAAACAAGAGACCCGCGGGTCTAGCGCTCACCTGAGTATCGCAAGTTCACCTTTCACGCAGTCACTAATCTAAATTATTCACAGCTCTACTAAAATTTGACCAGGCTTCTCAAGTAGAAGATGAAAATGTACAATAAGGGCCGAAATTTTTAAAGATTCCTTCATTTGGGGGGATTGGGGGCCCCCTGGGGCCCTCTGGGTGGGGCATGGTGCCCATTTTGATAAATTGAGATCCTGACCCCCTAGGGATGCTACCTGCCAAGTTTGACGAAAATCCATCATGAGGTTTTCAGGAAGAAGATGAAAATGTACAATTCAGGCCCCCATTTGGACCTTCCCAACCCCCCCCCCCCTGCCCCCAAGAGGGGCACCCCTGGATTTGCTATGAACAAACTTGAAACTACAGTCATTAATGTACTCACTCATAGTATTATCTTAGCTCTATCACTTCTGATTCTAGAGAAGATTTTTAAAGATTCCTTCATTTTGGGGGGTTTGGCCCCGCTGGGGCCCCTGGGTGGGGCATGGTGCCCATTTTAACAAATTGAGATCCTAACCCCCTAGGGATACTACCTGCCAAGTTTGGTGAAAATTGGTCACGGGGTTCTCAAGAAGAAGATGAAAATGTATAATTTAGGCCCCATTAGGACCCCTCCCCACCCCCCTCCCCTGGGTCCCAAGGGGGGCACCCCTGATTCTGCCATGAACAAACTTGAAACTACAGTCATCAATGTACTAACTCATAGTATTAACTTAGCTCTATCACTTCTGGTTCTAGAGAAGAAGATTTTTACAGATTCCTTAATTTTGGGGGGTTTGGGCCCCCCTGGGGGCCCCCTGGGTGGGGCATGGTGCCCATTTTAACAAATTGAGTTCCTAACCCCCTAGGGATGCTACCTGCCAAGTTTGATGAAAATCGGTCTTGGGGTTTTCAAGAAGAAGATAAAAATGTAAAAGTTTACGCACGACGGACGACGCACGACGGACGACGGACGACGCACGACGGACGACGCACGACGCACGACGGACGCCGGACGAAGGGCGATCGCAATAGCTCACTTGAGCCTTTGGCTCAGGTGAGCTAAAAATAGGTGTGTGCATATTTAAGCTGATCATTTCAATACTCAAGCAATGCATCACACATTTGCAAATATTCGCACATGATATATTCAGAGGTTCCCTTTATCATAATTTCTATGTTGTGAACTGTGACGAGGTAACATGGATGAAAAAAAAAAAAAAATTGCCACACTAATAGCAAGCGAAAAGGAGAATTGGCACTCTATATGAATAAGCTCAATTTGAATGACAAGCATCTGAGGTGCCTATGCTAAATAGAAAATTGGGGTGCCCGCTGCTTTTGTTTCCAGGGCAGTTTGCAGCTTCAATGCTCTAATATGAAGCTTTATCGTATTGTGCACATAAGCGGCATTTCAAAAGATCAAGGGTCTATTCTCTGGGACAAAGTGTGATTATGTAAAGTGGCAAGGGCACTCACATTATGATAATACATTCATGAGCTAATTTGCAAGAACAAAAATGACATGAACCTTTAATTTGCATGGGATGAATTTTCTTCGGGCCCATGTGCAACATGTCAAAAAGTTTAGTTCAAATTTATCTCACACCAGCACAATCATACAAGCCTGAATATGTGGAATGTACTTTTCATATAAACATAGATAAAAAAAAAAAAAAAAAATCTTTACATTTTGTCCTGTCTTTTATGATCCTAATGATGACTTAATCATCTTGTCATCCTAGAATGGTCAATGCTTTTAGAGTTTACAGTACTGTGAAGGATAAATAAGATATACACCACAAACACATTAAATATTTGAAGAGTTTGTTCGCAAAAACCGATAAGTCCATTTTTGAAGATTTTGAAGTACGGTCTCTGTCATAAAGTACAAAATAATACCTTTTAAATCATATATTGGTCACTACATATAAAGGTACATTTTTGAAGTTATGGTCAAAAGAAGCAAACATTTTCTTATTATTCTCTTTATTTTTCTTGACCTTTAATCACAAATATCTCCATTTGGCAAATATGGACTTATTGGTTTTTGCAAACAAACTCTTCATTTGTTCAATAACTCCTTCACGTATATATATGAATGCTGCAGAATAAAATGACTTGATTATGGATATAATATGCTCTTTGTGCACTGCACTTCACTCAGCTTTATTGTGAATATGTTGGTTCATGTGACTACAAAGTATCATGAATATACAATGCAGGTGAGATTTACTCATAATTTGCCTAAATGCAGATCCCAGGAATTGTACACACCCGTGAACATTTCACAGTGACATGCACAACGCAATCTAGTACATACAAAAATATGACATGAAATGTATTTTGTGAATTTGGCCACTCTTGAAAGTCTACATGACTGAATGTTTTACCTGGTTGAAACAGAATAAATAAATGTGATTTTCTGCAGGACATGACAGAGAGTCACTTCAAGCAATTCATTTGAGCAAGTCATTATGAATGTGCCACTACATAGTAATTCCAGGCAAGCACTATTTGATTTCCATTTGTCATCAATTTCCACACTTCCCAACATTATTTTGCACATGTGGGATTAAGGCGTACAGCCCTCCCACCCCACTATCCTCACACATGCATTCACTGCATGGGTCAATGTCTTACTTGTGCTTGAGGAGAAGTGCCCTCATGATGTCACCGCGGTGCTCCTCCCGAATCTGGTCAGCGATGATCATGTTGTCGACGACGCGGTGGAAAATGTTCGAAAGGTTTGACTCCTCCAAGTCAAAGATGGCAGTAGCTGAGGATCAGAAGTGAAAACTTTTAGAACACCGGCCAGCAAAGCAAATATAGAAGACTTTGCTGTTTATAGTCTCTTTGCTGATGTTCTGTGACAGACATCAATATCATCGGCCAGAACAATCAAGAATACAATCATCATCGTCATTATCACCACCACCATCATTATCACCACCACCACCATCAAGAACTTCACTATACTGGGAGTTCACTGTATTATCATCACAATCAAAATCATCATCATCATTATCATCATTATCACTATCATCATCATCACCACCATTGTCATCATCAGCTCTGTCAACATGCACCATGGTATCATCATCACCACCACCACCGCCGCCCTCACCACATCATCACCATTACCACCATCATCATCACCCTCATCATCCTCACCATCACCACCATCATCATCATCACTATCACAATCACCATCATCATCATCATATCTTTTCTCCTCACCATGCTCCAGGTACTGTCTGAGTTCCACCAGGCTGTGGAAGGAGAGGGAGGCGATGTGGGGCTTGCCCCACCTCTGGGCCCCCTCCTCGACGTCCTCCTCGTACTTGATCCAGCGAGCTTTCTCCTTCCATTCCATCTCATGTCCCTCCTCCTTGTACAACTCGTCCAGCTCCACAAAGACCTGCAGTCACATCCAGTATTCGAGCAAAAGTTTTTGAGCACTTTTCAAGCAAACATCCATGAAAAACGAAGCAAAGTTAAAGCCCAATTTTCATCTCCATCAATACTATATCATCCCTTTAAAGAAAAAAAAAAGTGGATTTGAGATAAAGTGTCAGACTTTACCGAGTGTATTTGCCAACTCTTTGTCTTTATTTTGTGTGTTTGTTGGCTGGTTTGTTTTGCGAGAGGGTCATTATATAGTTACTGTATACGCCATATATTTCGCGAGTCTAAATTTTTGCGAATCGGGAATTCCCGACAATTTCGCGAGTGGTTAAATTCGCGATCGTGGAGTCCTGAACTAAACTGAGAAGAGTACACGCGTACGTCACGGTCACATTGGGATCACAGTCTATATTTTCGTGTGTCTTTAATTTCGCGAATAGCACCAGACTCGCGAAATTTGCGAAAATAAAAACCTCACGAAATATTCGGCGTATACAGTATCTGGTTCAATTGGGAAGGCAGCTCACCTCATGGGGGCGATGGTCGTATTCCTTCTTATTTTTCTTCTTCTCCATCTGGCCAGCCGAGGAGCTGCCCCGCCCCCTTACGTGGACAAAGGAGCTCACACTGTGCCTGTGTGATGAGTGGTGGTGGCGCCCTCCGCCCGACATGTCTCCTAGGCGATGGACTGTCAATGGAAGCAAAACGACACATTTTCTTCAAATGCGGGGTATAGTTTGGAACATGTGCGTGACTACCAGCTGAAAATCATAGGAACATGTTGAATGTTTGATATTGGTTGCTTTGAATATGAATACGCAAGTTGGGTTGGGATGTGCTGATTTTTCAACTCCGTTGACCCCCTGTCAGCGTATTGAGAGTGCAGACAAAATTGCAGTCATATGCAGCGTTAGCATACAACGTAAAATGAGATAAATATCTCTACTGTATATGTCATATATTTCATGAGGTTTCATTGTCGTGAATTTTGCAAGTCAGGTGCTGTTCACAAATTTAGCAGCATGCAAAAAACATTAACTGACATAAACGCAACATGCACAGATTCATTTATCTATCTATCCATCAATCTATCTATCTATCTATCTATCTATCTATCTATCTATCTATCTATCAATCTCTCCTCTTCCTCACCTGCCATGGTCTCACGGATGGCAGGATTCATCTCCTCCTCCTCATCCGAGTCGCCTCCGATGCGGATAGAGATGTCCTGCATCTTGAGGTTGACATCGCTGCCCTGCCGGAGCCGCTCGGTGGGGTCAGAGGTCATCGAGCGCTTGTTCTTACTGTGGTGGTGGTGATGGTGGTGGTGGTGGCGGTGTTTATGGGATCCAGACCTGGGGGGGGGGGGGGGTGGCAGAAGTTTAAAAACAAATATGATAAATCAAAAGATACAAAAATAGTAACATTTAAAGTCATAACTCTGCAGTTTATCTAAGATGGTGGTGGTCGGGGTGTTTATGGGATTCAGACCTGGGGTGGGGATAGGTAGGGGAAGGGGCAGAAGTTAAAACAAATATGATTTGTCATAGATACAAAAATAGTAACATTTGAAGTCCTACGTATAACTCTGCAGTTATCTAAGATGGTGGTGGTGGGGGTGTTCATGGGATTCAGACCAGGGGTGGGGATAGGTAGGGGAAGGGGCAGAACTTAAAACAGATATGATTAGTCATAGATACAAAAATAGTAACATTTGAAGTCATAACTCTGCAGTTTATCTAAGATGGTGGTGGTGGGGGTGTTCATGGGATTCAGACCAGGGGAAGGGGCGGAAGTTAAAACAAATATGATTAATCAGTAGATACAAAAATAGTAACATTATAAGTCATTACTTTTTAGTGTATCTGATAAAAGACCATGTCGCTGACATGTTAAGCAAAAGCAACTTAATACATTTGTAAGATGGGACATTCAAACATACACAGTGCAATATCATACACGTACATCTGTACAAATTCATTAAACCCCCCTTTATTTACATTACTACAGTAACACAGCATTCAAAACCTTTCTTCTTTAAGGTAGGATTTGTTTATACATAAAAACTCATATATTGTTTATGCTCTTCCAGGATTTCAATACAGTTACAGACATTGTTGGTTCCAAAGGTGGAGCATGGATCTACATAGTAAAAATCATATCGCTAAATATGACTTGCAGTTAAATTTGGCAACAATCAAGCAGCAATTTTCATTGCTGCTCCCCAATGTTAACAAACTGTTGGCCAAAGTCGAGAAGGTGGTGTTAAAAAGCACCCTGCATGTTATATGTAACACCCCATCAAATGTGGGCCAATGTAATGCACAAACATTGCTCTGCTATGAATAGCTCAGCTTGCATTAAAAAAAAAAAATGGCCAAGCCCAGCAAATCTAAGAGACATGGTATCAAATTTGATGGTCTTAACATCTGAAGAACACAAATAACTGCTCAAAATGTTGATCAGTACATGGAGAGACTCAAAGCTCAAGGATGAATTTGAAGGCCCTACCAGCATTTTCTTAGAACCGGAAGAACCTAAGATCTGCACATTTTCCAAAGCCATTTAGTTTTCTGATGCCGTTTTCAATTCAGGTGATTAAATACTGGTATCGTAGAATTTGACCAATGGCTAAAATGCTACTGACATACGCAGTGTACAACAATGAAAAGTGCTGCATGCAAACACTCACACACACACACAAAATCCACACAAAAGTCAAATTAATTCAGAATTTTGTCTGAAGACCTTGAAAGAAATATACAAGGTCTAGGCACTATCCTTCAGTTTTTGTTTTCTGCTACTGTTTATAATGACAATTGGGCACGACTATTGCTCACTGATAAAAGCTGGTGCCATGGTAGTGACCCCTTACCTGTCTTTGGTCTTTGACCCTGCTTCGACGTCTCCGCCCTTGTCTTCCAGGATGCTGTCGGATCGGTTGGCACTGGTTTCCCCACCTTCCTCCTCCCCGATGGTGAACTACAGAGAGACGCGAGAGCGACAAAATTTAGTGAGCAGGTCAACGGAGCGTCCTTCCAGTCAGACACTTAAGTGAAAAGACACCATTGGTGTCTGTCCATGGGCCAGGAGACTGTCTTACAGAGCTCTAAGGTGGTGTTGAAGAAGAAGAAACAAGAACCTCTCCCTTGTACAGAGTACCCATGCAACATGCTGGAGAAATGTTATGCGCTCCATCACAGGTGTTGATAAATTGCTCAAACAAAAGACAGCACTTAGTAGCGCTCGCATAAATTTGCACAAATTGCACGGAGATTCCACTCCTTCTCTTAACTCCTCCCGCTGCTTTTACATTCCAGGCTTGTTACATAAGCAAATTTAAAGGGGTATTCCAGACAATTTTCATAATTTCACATCATGTAGTACATAAAATCGACAGCTCCATGTATAGATTCATGGAATTTATCGTGGTCCTTGAGCAGAGAAACCAATAAACTGGAAATCTTAAACAAATTACACTGAACAGTGTTGATGACATCAGAGCCTCACATATTTCAGAAATGTAGCAGTGTAATTCCATTACAATACCGCTTGCTCAACAAGTTCACCTGTGAAGAATCTATGCATGCTTTCTTTTGTTCTGCTTCCTTGAGCCTCAACTCATGCATTTTTATGGTGAGGCTGCCATGTCATCATCCTTGTTCATTGCAATTTGTTATATATTTTGAAAACATTCTCACTCACCATCCCAATCACTATACATTCTGAAATTCTGTACTTAGTTTAACTAATTTATAGTTGTTCAAATATAAAAGTCTGAAAATCATCTGGAGGTCCCATTTAAGTCACTTGAAATTCAAATTTACAAGCTCTACCCCCTTCCCTCTTTATTTGAATCATGGCCAGAACTACAGCACACCACCTGCTTAAACAAAAAAACTAAATGCCTCAACTGAAATGGGCTATGGAAAGAATGCTGCTGCCTATTCTAGAAACATTCTGACACTCCCTGTCTGATGGTAATGACTCTATTAATTTATTCTCCTTTTCTCAGTCACATCTCTCTGCATGATGCACAGCAAACTGCTTTAGTTGTGTTCAATGCATCCAATTCAGTCAAGGTGGTGTATCCATGCAACCAACTTTTACTTCATCATGGAAGAGAATTCTTATCTCTTTCATTACGTCATCACACTTTGGTTGCATAGAAGAAAACAACTTTTCACAAGCACATGCGGCACATAAATCAATCTGCATTCAAGTACAGTGATATTGTAACTTAACCCGTTGAGGACGGGCTGAGTTTGCTACAACACTCATTTCTCATAAACACTTGCCCGAGTATACTCGGGGGCTCGTCCTCAACAGCTTAATGGTACTTTAACTCTGTTTGTAGAATATTGACTTGATGTTCACAAACCTCCTTCATCTTCAAAAATCATGTTCAGCTTACACTGACAACTATGTGTATGTCTTACAGGTGGGATCGTTGGGAAGTAATTCAAATATTTAGTATTTTGCTAATTTCAAAACAGTATCTACATAAAAAAATTCAAGTAGCCTTTGCTTCTAGCCCTCAAAATATTTCTTTGAGGATAAATATTGGCAATCTAAAAAAGAAAAGGGGAATGTAGCGGAAAATGCATCATGCAGCAAATCCAATTTCAATCATGCTGTAAACATAGAATTTATCATAGTGGCTTTAATAGTCCCATGCCTTCATAAACTCGTGCCCTTAAAATCCCATGGGCACACACACTCACAGTACACAAGATATGGAAAACATGTAAGTATTATTTATGATCTTGATGTAGGCTGATCCTGAAGATAGAAACGTATGTTATTGCTATTTACTTTCCATGCCCACCACACATTTTTTTCCTGTCAATGCAACTGTATACAATTTATTACCAGCACAATTGCGATTGCTTACATACATGTGCAGCTTCTGAGTAACGAATGTCTTGTGACATCACTGTTAATTTTCAAGAAATCGTTCATTTAACTTCAATGATATAGAATTGAATCTCGAATTATTTTCCATGTTTTTTTTTATACTCTCCAAAATTCAATGAAAAAATATAAATGGTTTGTCTGATAGCATTATCCCATTTTTTTCTACTATTTAATGAACAAATTTTTATGGGCATAAACTTGGTAAACATATGATGCAGTATACCACATTATGGATAGATGTCTTTCAATTACTGAATTTGGTTTAAAATTTGACATTCACATAAAATATCACTAAACAAAAAACAAAAGCTACAAGTTCATTCAAACATGCAATCAAATGTGCAGAGAATATCTTAATAATAGTGCAATACAGCCTTGCATTTATCTCAAATTGGCAAAACAAAACTAGGATCCTTCTCCCAAATTGGCAACTCCCTGTCTCAGTGACACTCCAATGCATTTACGGTAGTGTACGCCTAATGCTGTGCTCTGTGCAAGTATGAAAACTTGAACCATGCAAAATTCTTTTCTTCTGCCCAAAATGGCAGAACTTAACCATCAATGTTTCATGAAATTGTGAGAAAACAACAGATCGTAGAAGGTCATGCATCATTTGAACATTCCAAACATGGCCCATGCTTCCACAGTATACAGTACCATCCGTGCATATCGTCTGCCCTGCCTAATGAGACGCCGCGATCTCTTTGAAAACCGAGAAGTGAATCATTCAAAAATCTCATTTAAGTTTGAAAACACACACACACAAACAGTTAACACATACACAAACACACTGAAAACAACCAAAACAAAAACAAAACAACCAAAACAAATTGATATGGAAATATGAACACATGAAAATATCTATCATCTGAATTATGGCTTGCTATACAAAGTCAAAGAATGGAAAACATCAGAACATTGTGCAATTAGCGTCATAAATTTCAAGAAACATAGCCACAAGATAATATCTGCAATACAGGTTTTTACTCTCTGTGAGAAAAACCAACATGGCAACCCATCAGGGCAACAACCCATGGTAACCATGGCAACCAAGAGGGATTATCAGAGAGAGTTGAGATGCACAGTGGATTTTATCTCCAACCATGTCTTTCCTTGGACTCCAATGTCACATCCCACATCCAAACCAAACTGAAGAATTCACAAAGGCAAAAATGTATCTAGGTGCACACATATATTTTCTGTTTTCTCTCAACTTCACATAATTCATTTGATTTACCCGAAACTCTCAGCTAACAGTCTTATCTCCTCCTTCTTGGAACACTTGTAGCAATTCTTTCTTTTTTTTTTTCTTACTACATCCAAATTGACTCTCATAATTTTCGTATTTCAATTTGGCTAGCATCTCAAAGTCTTTGTGACGTCTTTATCATAAAAACTCTGAAGCCAATACTATTCTATGCTAATGTCCAACCACAATTTTCATGAGTACATCCATCACCAAAAAATACAGAGCTACTAGTAATCTAATTTCAGTCCAGCACGACACCCTTTCCCATCCATGGCGCCTCTATTTCTCGGGCAACGACTGCAAACCTAACCACAATGTAACGTTATGATTCTCAAAAGAGTCCTTTACCACATAATTCATTCAAGCTGTAGCCCAACCTTTCACAGTTCAATGAACTGCACAACTGAACCCAGCATGGACCGTAGTATAAAAATACAATGACAATCACTTATATTAGCATGTTGAATATATAATTCCTTTTGTTGTATGAGCACATATGACAGAGTCCGAGCGAATATATGGATAACCTCTCTCATTGCAACTTGAGATGTAAAAAGGTCGCAACTGACATAAAATGGCTCAAGATTAGCAGTGGCCTGGTGGTCCAGTGCCACCAAAAATTGATGCCCAGCCACAAAACTTCCCAAAAGATTTTCTTTTGGTGGCCTGATCAAGCAATTATGATTCAGAATTGATTGATTGTAATCTTTCCTTTTAATTTGAGCCCCAACATTTTGTTTTTGGGGACGAAATCTTAGATTTTAAGATTTTACTGGCTTTAACTGTCCACCACAGAAAAAGAAAAGTAAGTGTCAAGTCCTGCACAGCCTGTAAACATGAAATTCCCTACAGTCCCGTGCTTTTATATTTGTGCAGTTTGTTGGGTCAATGCTCACCTTTGGCACACTCCTCTCTTTACCGTCCACTGCATCCGCTGCGCTCTCTTCTGCGATGCTCGTAATTAGCTCCTCCGTGGCCTCGGCGAAGCTCTTGTTGGAGTGCGACGTGCGGATCGTCTGCGGCTGTTCGAGGAGTTTCCCATGGCTCTTTGACTTTGGCGGAAGGGGCTCCAGCTGGTGCTGAACCTTGAACTCTGCGCTCCGATGACCTAGATTTTGGAGGAAAAACTCAGGTTCATTTCATATCCACTTCTTACTTTTCTAAACATTAAAGGTACCATTACCATTGGGGGCAGTGATTTAAAAACTTTTCAAGATATCACATTTGATACTATGTGTATGTCAGTTGTATCACAAAACATCGTACCATGTGAAAATTTCGCAATAAAGCCTAGAATTGAAAGGAGATGTCATTATTTTTCTCATTAGACTGTACCTGTAGACGGTTTAGTCTAGAAACATTTTTACTATAACTATTGTTCACATTTTTTATATAACTATATTTAACAATACTTAATATTGATTATACTTATTCAAATTTTTAAATTGGTTATTTCTATCCCTATACTCACATTTTAGAACCTTTTTGAAGCACTAAATCAGGGTTTCTGTTTCATCTGCAAATGGTAAATAATGCCTTTAACCCACTGAGACTACATTGTAGTTCCCCAGTACACTCGGACAGGTGTTCATGTAAAATGTGTTGATATAGCAAAATTTGCTTGCCCTCATTAGGTTAACATTATCAAGACTTCATGCTATATAATCTTTACCGTGATCCTGGACATAAATTGAGGTATCGGTATAAAAAAATTAAAAAAAATCTTCCGTAAGAGTATCCAGACCCCAACACTCACTAATGATGATGTTTTTGTCTATCCCCACCCAACATTGTTTGAATTGTTTATCTCTGAAGCTCCATGACACTCAGTTGACTACAAGTTCACTTAATGTTTATCTCAGACATGTGTGCCACTCAATATCCAGGATTACTTTGTTTTCCTCTATTAGCTCTGCGGAATCTTATCGCCAAGTACATGTCGCATGCGAACCTTGGCCAAGGCAAAACTTCTAGATTCAAATGCTGCTCCTACATGGATTGGGTTGACCACACACAGATAAAGGCAAAGTCTTGTTTTCTTTTACGATTAAAATGCTAAGTATGTGTGTGGGTATCAGGTTAGGTATGTAGGTTTCAAGGCTTCAAGAGAAGCCATTATAGAAAACTGCACTCGGGTGATAACAGTTACGTTCAGACGGGAGCCCTTAACCTCGAAGTTAGGAAACTTTGAGGTTAGAGCTTGTAGTTAGGGACCGTGAAGACGCACTCATAGTTAGCAAACCTCGAGGTTTGCTCGATGTTTCGAGCCACGAGAAATCTTATGGTTAGCGCTCTAACCACGAGCCGCGGGGGGTCCCCACTCGTAGTTAAGCACCGTGTGGACACAAAAAACAACAAACTCAAAGTTAAGAGTGACCTTGCCGTAAACTCCATCCCCCACAATTTCCCTCTGCTTCCGGGTCAACCTCCCAAACGTACACCACAAATACACTACACGTGAAAAACCTATGACGCATGACACAACAACATCATCTTTTCTTCCCATGCGCTTGATCTCTGAAACTGAACACGTCGAACTCGCTACTGTATTCTATATTCTTCTCCGACGCTAAAAAAATGTTTTCGACGAATATCTTCATAAAGGCATAAAGTCATCAGTGCAGTGCTATCTCTGCATACCATGACAGAGAAAAAGAGTACCTGTAAGCGAGTCCGACAGGGTTGGACTAAAGAATAAATAGACGCCTTGTTAGCAGTGTGGGTTTTGTGGTTTTAACATCGAGTGGGACCCACTCGTAGTTATGGGGGGCAGAGGCTTAACCTCGAGGTTTCGTAATGTCGAGGTTAAGTTTCGTCGTGTGGACACACGTCGTAGTTAGGGGGCAAGAGCTAAACCTCGAGGTTTCCTAACCTCGAGGTTAGGGCCTGCCATCTGAACGTAACTATTGTTAGGTTTTTTAAACGGGAAATCAAAACACAAAATGTTTTCTTCATGAGTCAGATGAGATGTATTGATTCTACAGAAATCTGCAAGGGGGAAAAAAGCAACAAAAGTATGGGGTACAAAGACTAATCACTCATCAGCTTGTCAATGAAATCTACATGTGAACAAAGTATGAAAGACATTAGGCTCTTGACAAGTGTTCTTGAATAGGTGCTGACATCAATTAAGCTAGTTGATTCTGTGATAACTTATCAGTGTTACTGAGCGCTGCACTGTAATTTCATATCCACGGTCAAAGTATTTCCTCTGCTACACACAGAACCACCAGCAACATCTTTAGAATATTTCTCTATCACACAAAATCAGCAGAAACCTCACAACATCCCGATACTGTATACATTTGTAAATTCAGTAGTAAGTGAATTTTGGGAAAATAACTTCAAAAGTTGACGCAGTGCCCACAGGATTACTGCATTTATTACACGTTACACAAAAATGAAAATTTTGTGGCAAAATATAAGCCAATGTGGGTTATCGTTAGTCTATAATAGACATTTGAACTTGAACAACTTTGAGCAGATGAACAAAATAAACTGAGATCGAATAGGGCTGAAATATCCCTTGGCTTTAATGATGCATGCTTTTAATTCAACAGATGGTCACAGCATCTGAGAAAATACTTCAAACAGCAAACTAATTTCATGGCAGCTGGGGGTTTTATACACCATGTACTTCCACAAAAGGTTGAAACTGGTCTGCATTATGATGGCACATTCACTCAATGCTACAGGAGTAGTGAAAGAGAAGAACATTACAAACACAGCATTTATACCTCTACAATATACATACCTTGGAATCAACTATTATATTTACTAATGTTACATTCAATGAGCATAAAATCTGCACACTTATTTTTGTGTTAGCTTCATGTTTCACAAATATTTCCACTTTTACAGTACTCTCTATAAAAGCTAAAGTGCAATTGGAGAGGCATTGAAATGTCATGATTCATACTATGACAATTAGGAGACTACTATAAAAGCGGATATTTTCACAGTCTGAGTAATTTTTTGTGCTCTGCCGGGTAAGATGAATTCACATTTTTTACTCTTTATAATCAAAACATTAAACAGTTTAACCATAAAACAAGCAAAACCATTCGCGTGCTTTTATCGAAGTGCTAGCTTCTCGTCATGCGGAAGGTGCAAAGATTTCCATACAACAAATTTTCCACTTTTGCAGTACTCTCTGAAGCGGAAGTGCACTCGAGCACTGAAACGTCACAATTCATTATAATGTGACGTTTACGTGACTATAAAAACGAAAACTGAGCAGGAGGATGAGGAGCTTACTTTGGTAGTCCTTCTCCCCGAAGTGGGGGAGGTGAGTCTCTGGCTCTCCATCCACGGGGCTGGAAGTCAGGGGGAGCTTTTCGGGAGGCTTGAGCAACTCCTCCACCTGAGACTCCAGGCTGGCGTCGCTCTTCTCCTGGTCAAACAAAGAGACAACAACAACAATGCACAAACACTGATTTACTTTTTTTTTTTTTTTGGTACAACACCTTGTTGGAGCTTCATTTCAATCCATTATTAGCATCACAAATTAGCACTATGCATTTGGTAAATTTTCATATTATTCATGGTCAATTTCACCTCTTTCATAAATATTTTCTTCGGCTTTGATTCCTCTGCATCCATTTGATTCCAGAATGTATTTATGGAAATTACTATGCACTGAAATATGTTGGTGTTTCTTTCTTTCAAAAACATTTTCCTTTTCATGTTGAACATCACAATGCAGATGGACAGACACTCTAATATTCAAACAGCGAGCAAGAATTCAAATCATCATCAACAGGACTGCTGTTCATTTGTTGTTTTGGTACTAGCATCCACTTTCCAGTGAGCTACAAACGATCAAATCTTTTACAAATAAATTGATCTTTCTTCTTCTTTTTTTTTACACTCTTGCATCTCAATTCAATTTCATTCATTATTGGCCACCTTATTCTGAAATCTGTTATCAACACCTTAGAGTGGAGACTTCACTGTAAACTTAATTCTTATAAAAGAAAACCAATTATATGATCATACGGGGGTAAAGAAAATTGATTTTGTCAATATGTAAGACAGATAGATGTTTCCTAGTTGGAAAAAATATCAAGTGTTAATATGATTGATTGCCTGCATGTTGACACACGGTCTCACACATGTGCAGAACGAGCCAACACATCAGAAATTGTCCAAACACAAAAGTGCACTCTTCGGGATGAAACAGCTCAAATTTGTAAATTGTATCATTTGTACTTGACATCCGATCAAAACTGATACAAGGGACAAAACATTTGTCTCTCAGTGTCATGGGATACCATAGAGAGCCGTAATGACAGTAAGGTATGCACAAACAGTGTGATATGTTTAATATCATGATTAAATATAACTACCGAGTTTTACCTTTGAATGGAGTTTGTTGCTGGACATTTTGACTCTTGTCCTTAAAACGTGCTCTGAAATCGCCTTCCTATATCAGGTTGTAACTCCCATGAATCAGATTAGCACGCGATCTGTGAACAGAAAGAATTACAAAGGAGGAAAAGAATGAATAGGAGATGGTCAAAGAATCAAAAATGTCAAAGAAACCGAAGTTATTTTAGTCTCATGACAAACTCATCAAATACGTTCCGAAAGTGATAGAAAGAGGATGAGAATAATAAGTGAAAAATGACAGATCCACAACCACGTTGCACAAGAATATTTAATATGAAATCAGTAGTGGGAACAAAAACATATTCTTGTTGGACATCTTTCATCGAGAACATTGCTGAAGATTGTGATTAAATCATAGAGTTATTATTCTTTTGCAAAATCTCCTTTATAACCCTAAGTTTAAAAAAAAAATACATGCATATTTAGGAAATGTGTACGTCATCACATATTCATCAGCAAACTAATTCTTCAGACTGAAAAAGACTTCTTCAAGGGTACAAATTCCATTAAGATCACGGTTGAAAAGTCTTTCGGACACTGACTGGTAATATTTGCAATGTAAATATCTTTTTATCACAAGCATACAGCCTGTATGAACAAATTTACATTGATATAATTTTTTTTTCTCTTTCACCCCTAACAGTTAACAGAAAATAAAAACATAAAAAATATAGCCAACTTTGTAGCTGGCTTTTTAGAGAAGAAAAGACTCCAGTTTCATGTGAGGAGATGAAACGACACACTTGAATAGTTTCAGTACTTGTCAATGAGCACAAAATTAAGTTTTTATGGCTGCAGTTTTATGGCATTGAGATAAGATTGCAGCATAACATGACCACTGAAGATAAAAGTCACAATTCTGCACTTATATTTTCCTCTCACACTTCACATGTGAAAGGGTGTACAGTATGTGCATATAGCATTTTTTTTTTTAAATTCATGCATGTACATGCAGCTACTGACCACAAGTTATTAGCAATATTTGAGGATGGTGGAACCTACCCACATTTACTGGCAAACATTTGAACAAGTAATAGATTTAATGAAACAAATATTTCTCAAGTAAAGAGTAGAATGTCATATGATAATGCAAATTTTGTTGAATAGTCCAATGTAATCAAACTGAAAAAAAAAACAAAAAAAAAACATTCAATTCCAACACCACCTGTCACAGAAGTAGTCTTAGATACGTACGCTTTGCACACTTGCACACTGCAGATAGCTTCTGCCAGATGTCAATATCCACCGACTCCAGAAAACTCAAACTCATACATACTCTTCAAAATAGTTAAGTGACCGACACTTCAAAGATCTACACATTATCTTTTTTCGTTGTATCTCTCTCTCTCTATATTTATCTATCTTTGTCAGAAAGTCAACTCTAAACTGGCTGCAACGGAAGCGTTGGCTTTCTATCATTCTGATTGACCTCTCTATATTGTGCAGTTTGCGTTAGTCAGTTACGATGTCATCTCATATCCTATTTACCTGGTCATGATCTTACTCACACAAGGACGAAGGCTACATGGTCTATATATATTTCCATATAATGTATGACTGTCATAAACATTTGTCAGAAATCAGGATTTTGTAGTTTTTTATCTTTCTCAGGCATTAAAATGTAGACTCAAAAGCAGAAATAGACTGATTTTCAACATCATTTCATAACAGCCAAAACGTTTCCATTTCCACAATCAGCAAATCCACCATTTTACAAGTCTCCAAGACAGCAACTGTAAGGCATGGGCTCAATGAGGAGACCCTTGAGGCTGCCTCACGGTCATCTACAGACTTTCTGAGGAAGCATGATTCAAATAAGACTCACAGTATTAGGAAGGCTTGTGACATCCTCGTTCAAAAAATTTCTTCTTCTTTTCTTCAGAATATAGGACACATGAAATCAAGAGCCATCATCATGTAATAGTCATTGACATGTAAATTTGAAAAAGTAAGGAAACATCAGCATAACTTTTGTTGTATTTTCACATCTCATGGCAAAAAGACAAAAAGATAGTGACAAGGTCTTGCATACAATTATACATTCTTACCTGATGCCATCCTGTTCAACTTAAATGCCAAATTAGAAGAAAAAAAAAAACCCTAAGAGACTTGGCATAAAGTTAGCACTTTGAGCTATTGCACAACTGACACTGGAAAGCGTGACAGCTTGACATTACTCATAACATTCTTAGCCAACTTGTCCTTTATAGGCAGACAAAAGACAAAATCTTTCTGCCTTTTTTTCCAAAGTCTTGATCGAACTGCATAGAAGTTCAAGGTCCGTCTTGTGACTACAACAAAGACGACACCCCAAAACAGTTCAAAGATAAAATCCTTGCATAAAACTCTTCCCTCACTTTCACTTCCGTAAAAATAAAACAAACAAAAACAAAGTTTAATTTCACTAAGTGTTGAGCCACTTCTTGGTATGGAACTATCGGAGAAACTACTGTACATTTCTCCTGATTTGATTCCAACAATAATCCTTTCGCTGTTCAGTCTCTCTGGATCGCACTTGTTAATATCGCGGCATTCCGTCCACATTTGGCAAAGAAAGCTTCCATGATATAACCCAGCACTGCCAGGACCTACTGCAGCTCATTTCCTTCACAGACTAAATACTTTAATAGTAATAAACATTTGTCATGCAGCACAGACAAATTCAAGCAGGCCATAAACTACAGATATATTCACATACTGGCACAATATGAGCAACATCGAATGAGTCTGGCATAAGTCCACAGGTCCCTAAAAAACCTCTAGTATCTAAATCACAACTTTTATGTACTGCAATGCATTGTTATAAAAGGACATTCCCATTAAAATGCCTGAACACATACATGTACATGTACACATGTACTAGCAAATACTGTGTATCTCTATCTGTGACTATATCACCCACATCACTAATTGACTGACATACAGGTAAATCTCTGGCACATTTATTTGCTTTAAAACAAACAAACAAAAAAATAAATGAAAAATGAATAAAACTTTACAAAACACACTAAAATCTCATACTTACCAGTATCAATTCCTTCGTGGTGGTTAAAAGTCCCAAGAGTAGGTTTATAGAATTTATCAGGCTGCTACAGAAAACAGGTGCAACAAGATGGGCAAATGTCTTCAAAGTGCCAACTTCCACCACCTCATGTCCAAACACTAATGTTTTAATGAGACGGGGAATGCTTGCCAATCTCTTATTTACGCGTGTAAACAGCAAATCCTTGTTGACGGGCAATGACATCATTACTTTCACCAGAAATCCCCCGCAAAGCCACCAACTCACCAACGACAGGGGACGAAGCACATCCACTGGCAAATATGGGCGGGGGACTTCCTAATATGGCATGCTGCATGAATGAAGCTCATGCATTATGCATGATTATTTTACCACCTGCAGATTCGCACCTCTTGCCAAAAATGCGGCCATCAGAAGGCAGTGTGGGAAAAAAAAAAATTGGTTTGGCGCAACGCCACACAACAGGAAGTGGCATTTCCTAATAAGGAAAGAAAATGACCATACAGGTCATGCATGCAGCGGTTAATGGCCTACAGATCGAGTGATGAACACGGAGAAAAAGAGATAAAAAGCGGTAGATAGGAATTACGATACATTTCCTTTGGAGCGAAACGCAAACGGTTCAGTTTTCTAAAGGGGTAGCAATTAGTCATCCAGCTGTCCAGATCTCGCAGGGCATGACTTCTGCCTGCTTTCTGTTTCGCAAGCGATGAATACAAGTTTGTTGTTGCACATCTACAAGTGTATGAGTAGACATGAGTAATAGCATCACACTCATGGTTTTTAACAGGACATAGAGAACAAACACGACATGTCTGTTGAACATGCGGTTGACATGAATATACTTTATTTTTTTAAATAGTGTTTGAGAATGAGACCAATGTGGTTCAGTTTCCTGAGTGATGAGTTGCAAGAAAAATTGGGTGACAATACCAATTAAATAATGTGTTGAAAAGTTGAAATATGAGTGGCATACAAACATGCATAATTCTCCTCTGATACAGCATACATTAAACATACACACACACACACACACACACACACACACACACACACACTTATCTGATCAGTAATGCATGATGCAGCAAAAGTACTGTAACTTCATGCACACACTTTAAAACTACTTCTGATACTGGCATTTAATCTAAATAACAATCAAGTCTGATTGCTTGATTCTTGACCATTTGTCTCTAAAATCTAAAAGTATGATACACAAATTTTACTCTGAAGTCATTAATATGTCACACACAGCTATACACCGCAAAACTGTAAATTCACCTTCATAGCATTCATACTTAAAAGAGAACTACTGTGAATGTAAAAGGTGTTAAGATTTGGACTCTAGGCACAAATTGTGACACACCCACTAGAATGCCTTCACTTCTTAGAAGAATCGGCATCTTCTTGTCAGTATTAAGTTGGGATGTTCAAACTCTCTCCAGAGTGCCTAGAATGTGGACCCCTCGGCCTGCTAACAAAGTCCTTCCATGAAACAGGCAATCCAATTATGGTACATTACCAGGGAGGAAACAATTAACATATATGCTACCAAGACTGTTACAAACATCTCTATTAGTCCCCACTTGCACGGCTGACTCACCGATATGGACTAACTTCTATGATAGACTATTGTGACCTTAACTCTTCAACTACATGTACCATGGAAACCTCTTTTGAGCATAACGCTGGTGGTAACTTAAGTTGGTGGGGCTGAAAGACTTAACCAGCTGAAACTGTGCTACTTACAGTCCGAAGGAATGCTATACAGTGAACTAAAGAACAAGAAGTTAGTCCAGGGGTGTGAAGTGTCATGTCTTTCCTTCCTTTGCCTACATGACATTCCTGTTTACCTCACCTGCCTTGCCCACATTAGACTACACGTACATACATGTACATAATGTATGTGCATATTTTGTACATGCAATGTGCAAAAGATAGACAATGCCATCAGACAAGCCAACAAACCACATTCTTCCGTATCATCCATAAGTTAAAATTCCCTCCATGGAGTTAAAGAAAAGTTATGCGATGTTCACTACAGTTTGCATAATAATGTCAGATAGAAGAGATCCACAATAATTCATCATGTTTGCAAATACGGCATGTAAAATTTAAATCATTGAGTAATTGAAAACTGTTGCAACTTTCAAGGCCATTTTCTGATGACACACGCAGTACGGAGAAACTTTTTTTTTTTTTTTATATACAATGTAACTTGAATTCAAAGAAAACAAAAATCATTCGACTTGCTCAAAACAAAGTCAGATAAATGAATTTAACAAACCAAGTTCAGCCTGGAATACTTTGCAGGAGAGAATTAAAACCACTTAACAAATACAAGTACAGTTGAACCTCTCGTATCCGGACAAGTCGGGACCGGGGCTCGTCCGGATAAGGGATTTGGCCGGATACGGGAGACTCGATGCTTTATACATGTAGAGTCTACATAATTATACATACATATGTACTGATGTAGCCCATTGTAGTACCACATGTAGTAATGTGTATACTGCAACCTTTTCATTGTTACACGCAGTAACAGACCCCAAAATAGAGGTTCGTGTTTGCAAGAATGAAATCATTTTTTTTTATAAATTCTTGGGATGATTTACCTAAATAATTATTAAGAAATGTATTTGTTGGGAATCCCCCTTTCCTCCCTTAATTATTAAAAAAAGATTCAAAACATCACGGCGAGATTGCGTCCGGATAATAGAGAGATCCGGATAAAGGGAGGCCGGATAATAGAGGTTCAACTGTATTTCAAAGAAATCCTGAAGGATACACCACAATACTTGAATTTTCAATATTTTATGTAGCTATGGTGCACAATCTTTTTTTGTGACTAAACAAACTGAAATGGCCTCTTGAAATTTCACATGCAGATGGTTTGGAGAACTTTCAGTTCTACTGTGGTGCTTATTTGGTTCAGAATTGACCACAAGGGATTTAGAGCTTACATGTAGATCACTACTGGAGTGGTAATTGTGGGTTCATTTTCCTGAAACTTTGATATATCCGCCAACTCCACAATTGATCTCTACGAGTCAAACCTGCACCCTTTTAAGCATCTACACGGATTCTGGCTCAATACCACACTTTAAAGCAAAAACGCAAACAAACCACAGTAACAACAGTGCTGTTTTCTTTTTGTTTTCTTTTGTTTCATCATACTAACAGAGAAAGCTGTCTTATCAAATCTTGACTGCCATACTTTTGAGCAAGACAGTCCATGAATTCAATCTATAGTACACATGCCATACAAATTTGTATTTTTGACATTCCCTCTCATTCTGCCAACCAATGAAAATGATAGAATGTATCAAACACAATCTTGAGAAAATTCTCATGGTTAGTTCGGTGACCACAGACCAGGCATGAGCAGAAAACACTTATATCTCCTGAGATGTGATGCCAGCCAAATCTTTCTGACTCTGACACAACCTCAATTTGATTTCATTTTTCAAACAATTTTTGCATTTTCTCACCAAAGTTTCAGGCAGACTCGTAGAAATGGCAGAATTCTTTTTCAGGATCAGCACATCAAGTTTAGAGGTGAACAAAAAGAAACAGTGCTCATGACATAGATTCAACTCATAAGTATTGCCAAGAATCTTGAGCTGTGATCTTTAAACCGATTATCAGCAGAAAGGATCATCAAAAGAAGTTCAGTTATGGAAAGCAACTGACATGCTGCAGGTATAATAACCGATTTGGCAAAAGGTCTCGGATCCAATTTGATAATGATAACCCCCTGAACTATAGGACATACTGTACGTTCTGGGAAGCAAAATGTTTCCTGTGGTTCCTGTTTACAAATAACTGCTGGTTGATCTTTTCTCTATTCATCATCATGTTGTTTCCTGTCATTTTCAAATCAACCATCCACTTCACCCCCTAGATCCTAGGATCTCTGTTTAAGATTTTTTTTTTTTTTTTTTTTTTTTTTTCGTGTGATATCTGTGAAATTCCAAGAATCAACGAGACATGAAACTCGTCACACTGACGAGTTAGGTGATACGCCTGGGGTCATCAGATGTCGGTCATCTGTGATCGACAAAGAAAAGAATGTGATATAGGCACCTTGAAGTTATATTGAGCGTGCATGCAAAACGGTTTCTCTAACCACTCGGCCACGGGACATCCACGGAAACGGTAAGGCCGAAAAAAAATGTATAGATATTACAGGGGGAAAAAGTCAATGCCCACTCAACAATTGTGGCCGCGTGAACATGTATTGCATTGCTAGAAGGAAATGCGGCCTTGTAACGACTGAGGTCGCTGTGCCATTTCTGGCAATTTCGGAAAAATACGTCCCGCAGACATAAAACCTATAATCGGCTGATTTTGATACCTTGCCTTTAATCACAATTTTCAGTGTGATGACGTCATCAAAGTACAAAACAATGACATGGACTTGAAAGACAATTGCTCAAAGTACAACACCTCCGTTGTCGTCATTACATACTATTTGACAGAGTCAGGATGCAACATTCTGCAGCAGTCGAAGCAATGTGGTCTCCAACACAAAACAGAGGGATATTGTGTGTGTGTGTGTGTGTGTGTGTGTGTGTATAGGTGCGTTTATATACGAACGTACACCATTGAAGAAAAAAAAAGTAAAATAGCTAGGTATTTTGTTTCGTGATCTTGTGGGGTTCGAACCTGCACGAGTGCAACCTCACGTCTCTGAGACGGCGCCTTTAACCACTCGGCCATACGTCTCGACAAGAAAATATGAGGAACGTAAACTTATGTATGTGAAAGATGAATCAGGAATCGATTCGTCCACATTCCATTCTCATTTTCAGTTTTAAACTGCAAAACTGTCAACCTCATGAGAAGATTTCAAAGAACAAAATGCATGATAACTGCAGCTTATTGTCTCAGCTACAACATACTTAAATTTCAGAGGAAATGAAGCAAAATCAGCTGAGATAAAGTTGCTTAAACGTTGTCAAGTCAATGGATGGTTTAAAAAAAAATCACTTCCCATAGACATAACACGTAAACTTGTCCGATTTTACATCTTTACCTTTAATCACAATTTAAAGTATGATAACGTCATCAAATTTCAAAACCATGACATGGACTTGAAAGGCAAATGTTAAAAGTACAACATATGTGAATTTGGGATAATATTGAGCTTAAACAACAGAGATACGAGCAAATGAATGTCAGAAACAGTACCTCAAAAAAATTAATTCCACTTTTTTTATTTCAGATGATGATATGATGACGTCATAATGTATTTCGGGAAATATTGATACTTGAAACGTTATTTCCAATTCATATGCTTTTGTAATATGCAATAAAAACATAGGGTCAACGGACTTTTTAAAGAGCTATTGCGAAATAAACAAAGACATGTTTTTCGCTATATTTCCACATAGACGCGCACACGAAATTTCAACTTTGACGCCAGCGCATTCCTTTGTTATAGGTCAACATCGATCGGAAATCAGTGGATATTGTTACTCAAAGTATCAGGAATCCAAATCAGTCAAAAAAATTGCATTTTCATGTTGGTTATGCCCTCTGCGCGCGAAATTGCGCGGACGGACGCGCACGCGAGAAAATGTTTGAAACGCTTAAAATTGTCTGAAACTTCGAGATTTCCCATTGGGAAGTCGTTTTGAGCCTTTTAAAATTTTGACGCGCTCTTACGCGCGCGTAATGAAGACCTGGGTAACTAGCGTTAAAAAGTAAGATAGAGCGTGACCTGAACTTTATGTCCACCGAAAATGACGCAGAAATTACATCTAGTTATGAAGTTATGATCGATCATGTGACAAGGTCCGAAAATCACAAAATGGCGCCTAAATGACGTCATAGATATGTTACTGTCATGAAAACCTTATTGTGGCTAGATATTGTTATGAGACATGTTGACTGAAAATTTCATGTCATTCCGTAATGTCATTGTTGAGATATTGACGACACAAAATTGTCCAGAAAGAAAGAAGAATAAAAAAAAATAAAGAGAGATTTTGACAATCACAATAGGTGATACGCTGATAGCGTATCACCTAATTATGCCAGGTGAAGTCATGCTCATATCAATTTGTTGCTATGGCAAAATGGGTTGTGTTGCATCTAATTCTTAATAATTCTTGGATTTTCAGAAACCCAATTCTTTCATGTCAAATATTACTACGGTTCAGCTGAGATACATATAATATGCACGATCTGTAATACTTTCAAAATTTGTCCTTTTTTCCCAATGGTTGCAAATTACAAACATACCCAAAAGTGGGCTTATTACACTCTAAGTGAACTACATGGCAAAGTTACCAGTGCCTGTAAATATCTAGATATTTTGTACTTTATTTTTGTAAAAAGTGAAACTGAAGCAATACGTATGAATAACACAATAATACTGTGGGGTGAATTTTCTATGACTGCAGGAAAAATTAGATTAACTTGATAGAGAAATCTCAAATGCCTCTTTCCAGTTTTATTGAATATTAAAGAAGATAATAACCAACACAAAACTACCCAGAAACTACATTCCTGTAGTTTGGTACTGTATCTTTCACATAACTTTGACTACTGGCACTTCAGAGTGTTGATTACAACATTCTTTTTATTTGAACCATTGCTATTCATTATAATTCTTTGTTTCTATTTTATTTGTAAAATGAAAAAAAAATCCTCTTTATTGCAGGAAATAATTCTTCTGGTATAGCATTGCAATTTGCTATAGGGCCTATATGCATTTCTTCATGTTATAGATGGCTGAACTCTTGCATGTACCATTTTGCCCTATTCTCGCCCAAGGGCCAAAGGCACTGAAACTAATAAAGAGTCCGCTCTCTGAAATTGAGCCTTCATGTTTTTAGCAGAACCACCACAACATAAAGTAAGCTCTACACACACTGTCTGCCACTGAACATATTTTTCAGCCAGCAGTGCCAGCCTGCTCTGATACACACACACCCACACAAACACACTAGTCTATGTCATCAGAGTTCACCCGAGACATGATGCTATTTTTGACACCAGTTCACGACGCCACAAATTCTTCACAAATTATCGGTACCAGCGCTTGAGATGCTCACGCTAATAAAGTTAATGACATTGCCATGAAATGATGGATGTCCGCATCCAAACCAAGGCGCCGCAGTGTTGGATGGCGTGCAATACAGCACTGTGATAGTGGATTAACATGACACAGCCAGTTTGGCGCAGAACACCATCAGTCATGTATAATTTAGTCGTTTTCCGTTACACTGGGATTTACGGAAAGCATGCACGGAACATAAGCGTAACCTCTGGAAGCCTACCAGTAACAGTGAATCCATAATGCGTTTTACGACTGATTCAAAGCAAGCTATAATATGGTAGAGTCTACGTCAAGTAGGTGTAAAAAGCTAGCTAGCTAGCGAGACTCCAGCCAGCCCCAGTGGGCGGCTCTCATTACCATGAAACGGAAACCTGGCGCACATAGAACGCGGGAGCGTCCCGTTCGCAAGCTCTCGGTAGAGTGGTGGTGGCAGAGTCAATCTGCCAGTTGGAATGTGCGATAAAAACGCAACTGTCGGCGATAGGAAGACGACTCGCACTGTTGTTTGTAAAGGAGTGTGAAGAAATATCATAATTACCTTTGTTTCCCAGACATGGGCGCTATATGACAGGATGAACGGTATCTGGCGCTTCCTAGAAAATTGTACAACTTGTACGTCAGATTGGTAGCTCTGTGGGAGAGCTGTCGAAGAATAGCTTGTTGACAGACTTGTGTATTGTACCGCGCGCGTATGAAAGGTACGTAATTTCATTCTCCCCGCGCGTGAATACTTACAGTATTGCCTGCAGTAGTTACACATACCCACCATGTCTGACGCGCACGCAATGTCCTTGGACGGACGTACGTATCCGATAGCATTATGCATAAAAATGTACGAAGGAAACATGAAAGTAAACACTGCAAACAACAAAAGTCACGTGCACGAGATACCACTCAAGAGAGGGCAACATTGCGTGCTTGCTGCCGATACCTTTCCAATAAAAATTTTCTTCTTCTTCTTCTTCTTCTTCTTCTTCTTCTTCTTCTTCTTCTCCTTCTTTTAATCTTCAAAAGGCTATAATATAATGCAGCCTATCACGAAGAGGAATATGACTTGTGTGCACGATAAGAGGAGGGGTGTGGGAAGGTGTGATTTTAAGGTGGGTCATTAAGAGTTCCTTGAACTGTGCAGGTGAGACTGCACAAATTATACAGAACTTGAAATGTTCTGGGATAAAAATTTGAGGTTTCCAGATAAAATTCACGTTTTGTGTCGTGTTGACATTGCTAACATTTGCCATTGAACATCCTCTTAAGAAATCCAAGTAGATATTGCGCTCCTCCCCCTCATTTCTATTTCCACGATTACTTTCCACTCAATAATGATATTCCTACTGGTTCTTATCCCTTTAGGCCTATATTTAGGCCCCAATAGTTCTTTTCTCCTGTAAATCGACACCACAGACCTGATATGAAACACTCTTGCTGTCTTCGATATCCTGAAACACACTCTTCTCTAGATCTGCATTATTTTCTGCCGCTGTAATTACCCTCTTCATGTGTAAATACGTTCAGCTCTCTCTCATCCATCAATAATAGGGACGTATAGTATACACTAAACGAAAATCTAACCATTTAGTAATAACGTCATTTCAGTACCCGCATTTTTAGCTGCTTTTCTTCAAGCTTTATGAGAGGCATCGTAATGTCTATTGCAACATTATACTCCTCATTATATTTAGAGCTGGTCCTTCTTCCTATAGGTGATTGAACCTACAAACTCAGAAGAATTACTTTGCCAACTTCTAGTTTGCTTCATTTCATAAAGCTCTGCCGATTATATCTCGGCGTTATATCTCCATTGGGTTCAATTAACATGTATTTTTGAGCAGAATAATCGTAGGCCTTCTCCACGCTGAAAAGGGAGCAACGAATTAACTACCCGTTGATTTATGAAAAAAAAACCCAACATGAACAACAATAATTATGTTTTTTTCCATAGAATCATTTACAATCTTTCCCCTATCTACAAGTAATCATTGCCATGTTTTGTGGCACATAACATAACACAATTTTTTTTGTGGATTTTTTTTTTTACATGTCCCTTCAAAACGGGAAGGGGAAGAGTATCAAACTTGTTCAAGACCAATAGGACTCTAGCTCACGAAGCATTAGATTAACTTTCAGGTGTCTGTGCTTGTTGCTAACATAGGACCTATTTAACTGCTACTTGGAAACATACAAAACCAGTACGTAAACTATTTAGGTCCAAAGTGATTGCAACACTGCATCTAAAGTCTTCTTAACAACTGTGGAGTGGAATTTCACTTCAATGAATGAGGTCTTGTGAAGAAGTCACTGACTGTTTGTCCAACGGGTTTGTTTCGTAAAAGATGTGGGCTTGACTGTGGTACTAAAGGCGTGGTCTGAATAAAAGGCCAAGAATTTTGGATTAATCCTTCTTGTATCAAAGGGGGGTTTCTTTATCTATTTTTATTGTCTGCCTGAAGCCTACAGGCCCTACCAGAGATCTACACACATATAGCAACTTGGAACAAAATGATAGAGTGACAATATTCTATAATCTTGACTCGGTGAAACAACAAAAGGAGGACTAAGCTTATTAATCAGCGTCCTCCTTGGACGCCTCCCTTGGTTTCCTTTTGTGTCGCTCTCACTATAACTAGACTCGTTTTAACTGGTCATGTTGTTTCGTACTCCTGGTCCACGCCAAGTTCAATTGAAGGTGAATGTTAAGCCGTAAGGGTGGCAATTAGCACCGAGAAAAGTGATCGTTTCTTTTCAATTTGATGTAAAAAGACTTTAAGGGACTACATCTTCTTTTGTCATAGAAATCAATGGTTTCGGAGCCCTGGGTGGAGGTAAAAAGAGAAAATAAGGGAAAACAATAACGCTCGGAGACGCAAAATGGTCAAGCGCAGAATTCTCAGAAAGTATACGGAGTCGACTGCATAGCTATAATCTTGGAGTGAGATTATAGAAAACAGAACAGAAAGATTGTGCTACAAGACTCTAGTAAAGCCCATTTGGGGAACCTGTCACGCCAGACCTGTCTGTGGACTTTCGTGTATCGAAGCAATGAGACCTAATTTACAGAGTTTGGATGCAAAGGAAATCAAAATATAGATATCCATTTTTTTTGTATCAATTCAAGATATCTGAGAATAAAGGCGTTGAAGAACAAAGAAAATGATACAAAATAAATATTTGTTGTGATTTTAACCATATAATTTATTTTCAAAGAGTATATTCCTTATTATTTAAGGAGTGCAATATCATTGAAACAATTCTACTTTCTCTCCTTGAGGATGACCTTTTAATGCTTTAAAAACTTTAAAAATGGCGCTTATCTGTTTTTTGATTATGTACTTTTTGTTTATATTATGAGAAGTGATGAGACGATTTAACTCTTGTGATAACGGGGACGCAGTTGAAATCATAATAAAGTATGCAGTATAGAGCTGTAGATGATCTACAGGCAGAGTTAATATGAACCAAGATGAAAGGGAACTAGATTTCTTTTTTTTTCACGTGGTGTTCATGATAATACAGATCGTGCATCCAATCTTATTCACAGAGATTGATAGAAAGAACAAGAGAGGGAAAACAACAACAAAAGAAAATTTGTTTAACTACACTCTTTCCCCAAATCAAAATTCCCTTAATTTTTGGGAGTTCATATTTATTTGATTTACGAGTTCTGTTACCATGACGTGTATATCGGTAAAACACGCCTGCTTCCCAAAATGAAAACTTAAATGATTTCCTGGCAACATCGTTTTGCTACGACGAAAATAACAACCATAGTGCGAGACTAGATAACCATAGATTAATAATGTCTTGTCATGTGCAAGCATTAAAAAAAAAACAAAAAAACTATGTTCTGATGAGATGTATCGTGCATGGTTATATACGTTTTCAGACTACAACGAGGATATCATTTTGGGGTTTTATGAGGTTCTAAACTATTGTGTAAATGTAGAACCAGTTACGCGACAGCCCCAAATGTTTACTCAATGATAAACGAAACACAACAGAGTCTATTTCAGGAACGATAAGTATAGTTTATATGTAGAAAGAGTCCCTTCGTACTATTGGAAAAGGGCTCACTAACCAGTATGGATACCAAAGAAATTCTATAATAGTATACAGTGATTATATATGTCACTCTTCGCTTGAGCCCACAAAACTAGTACTGTGCAAACTAATTGCGCAAATATTCTAATACGGTGTATTCTATACCATGTCCAGTTGATGCCAATCGGCATTAATGGTTTTGCAACACGGCCCTTCTTAAACCCCTACTGTCCGTTCATGGTCAGAATATCGCGATACTGTGTGATAACCGAGGACAGAAAATATGTGGGCTTTCAGGCAGTGAACGTGAACGCCTTTCATTGGTTTCGACTTATCCTTAGCTATACCAGCCACTGCAGCTATTCAAATCGTCCCCCAATGGCAGCGTTCAATGTCAGCTGAATTTAATCCACACGTTTATGGTAATTATCAACTACCCTTACGAAAGGGAATGCACCCTCGAAACGTTTTACAAAGTTTGAGACAAAAGTTTTCGCACAAAATGGTCTTCCCGATAACAACGACAATTTCTTAGAGCCACGGGGGAGAATCTCCAGGGACGTGGAAGAAAATGTCCTCCTTTGGAATGTTAAGGGATTACTAAGGGTTTAGAGTATTGTGGATGTTACAAAAATCGGAGCCAAAGGAATGTCCAGGAAGACTTATGCTTGCCAAATTTGGTAAATTGATTACACGAGACGCTGAGGAGCCAAACAGTATCAAACGCTCAGTAAAACCCACCTCAGTCACTTTTTCACATGCAGTGTTATCTAAGTAAATATTTCTTCGCGAATTTCATTAAGTATACATCTTGGACAGTTGGGTAAAAAAAAAAATAATGATAAAACGATGATTCCAGTTCCCCGCGATTGTTGGATACTGCCATAGCTACTTCTTCAGCCTACGCACTTTGCAGTAAACATAATGTATTAAAATTGATTATGCTAAATATTATGTTTCTAATATCCCTCTTTTTACAAGCGCAAGAATGACCATTGTTTACACCTTCAACAATTTCACGCTTTTCCACACACTTTTCCACACTTTGTATGACCAATATTGACAAGGTATGGAGACAAGGAAACAACATTTTGTTCTTCAGTAAAAAAGAAAAGAACATGTTAGATTATGGATTACAAAGACTTTTTCGTAAAGAATGTAAAATTAATCAAAAAGAAAAGACTGCAGAATCGAGAAAAGAGAAATAAAACAGACGAACAAGGACAAAAGAAAAAGAGTTACGGAAAATGATAGGAAGAACGATTAAAATGTGTCAATGAAGAATGAAAAAAAAAAAGAAAAACAAAGGGGAGAAAGAAAAAGGGAAAAAGAAAACGACTAACGAAGAAGAGAGGTGGCGGTATAGCATGCATAGGGATATACCGTGGAGTTGGAAGGGTGGTCCAGCTCGGATATGTTCGAGAATATTGTGTATACAGCTTTATCACTTATCTCTATGTAAGTAGAATGTACAAGCACACACAGTGTGAAGAATAAAATCTCGACTGGAGTCGACCGTTACCGATGAGCGAAAGCTTCCATGCACATTATGATTCGCTGATCGGTGCTAATCGTAGTTTTCGAATATTATCCCGGTGAGCAGCGAATGAATCGGGTCACCTATCATGAATCCCCCATGCACGCTATATAAGGGCTCACACCCATAAATATTTCCCCATAGGGATGTGTGTTAAAAATCAAATTTCAAAAAATTCTGTAAAACAGCTGGGAGAAATGAGGTGTTTCAGCTTCACTAACCTGGATAAGTTAGATATACCCTTTCATCCATCAAATTCTCAGGGTGGATAATTCAGTTCAAATTCTGTCCAGGGGTCCGCAAAGCCAGACTACGAGTTCTTATCACTCAAAAAATCACCCATTTTCCGTACACGTACCCAATGAAATATAGTCCCCTCAAATTCCACCAGAAAAGCTTTCATCTTCCAACCAAAATGTAATTTGTAGAGGAATTCATACTCAATATCTACAGCTATTCAGTTTTTTGCCAAACTACATCATTGATTTTTAATCAATTTTTTCTTCATTTATTTTGGTATCTTTGGTACGAATTTGTGAAGGGGCCTGGGGCATTCCCTTGTATTTACGGGTGTGAGCCCATAAGAGTCTTACAAGTGAGTGTGTGTGTGTGGGGGGGGGGGGTATGTGTGTGCATGTGCGCGCGCGTGTTTTTTTTTTTTTTTTTTGAGGGGGTGGTGGAAGATGGAAAAGAGAAGGAGGAGAAGTGGGATATGGATAAGGAGAGCGGAAAGAAAAATGAGAAAGAAAAGGAAAAGAGGAGAGTCTTTGACTTTGATAACAAGTAACGTCTGCTGATAATGATTATGTAGAGGTTACACGAAGTGCACCAGACACAACGCCTATTCATCCTTGTGTTAAGAAAACAAATCGTCTATAAAAAGTTCTAAATATACTCCAGCATGAATATATCGTCCTGAGTTCAACGATGACTTTTCTACGAAGTTCACAGAGGCAAAAAGTTATCGTGCTGCCTGTAGACTGTTTTAGAAATCAAAGTAAATACATACGTCGATAAAAAGAGGTCATTATAAGGTCTAAAAGCAAGTTTATGATCGTGGCGTACATTATATATTCTCTCTCAAGTTGTGCAAACAAGTCTGTTATACATTAAAAGTAGGACTTGCAGTTACGAAACACGCACACACACACACCACACTACACACGCAGTTTTCTTACTTTGTGCTATACATAGGGAAATTAATGATGTTTGCTGTGCAATAAATACATTGATCTTAAACGGTTATATTATGATCAAAGTGTACAAAGCACAAAATTTCGTATATTTCAAAAATAAATTGCGGTCATTTTACGTGAGGTGCAGGGTTGGTATATCAGCTATAATTATGATGCTGTTCGGCAACCGTTCTCTCGACGCTTGGAGAAAATCATATTTGCTACACTAACAACTTAAGGAAATTTCGCTTCATTGTGATGAACATAAAACAATTAAAAATCACCTTCAACTTCATCACATGCATATCTTACTCGGGTTGATTGCAGTCGTCCTAGTTTGTTGACCACAATAAGCAAGTTTTGAGTTAGCTCATGTACAAATCACCCCTTTTTCTCGGTTTGGTATAGGCGCTTCATCCGTTTCCAACGCTACGTATGAATGCATAAGTTTGCCGGACGGAAAAATTTATGAAATTCATGTTCAAACAAAGAATGAACTTTGTAGACCATGGTGACCAAATCAAGTGGTCCGTCAATCAGCACTTAGGGAAATATCAAAGAGCTCACGTAGTGAGAAAAATCTCATTGGGAACATTGATTTAATTCTTTGAATTGAATGCATTAAAAACGTATTTCTGTAACTTTATTGATAAAGTAACAGGCTTGTTGTCAGGTGGATGTTCTGACAAGCACCATTCGACTGACAAGCACCATTTTGTAAGGATGACACGAAAAACCATTATCAGTTTATACTCCGAAACTGGCTTATTTACAGAACAAGACGATACTTTATATTCCCTTCAAAGTATTATTCTTATGTTTAAATTCTTGTGACGACGGACAAACATGGGACGACACGAGAATCTTCAATCTTTTGGAACCAATTACGTTCTCTAAATGATCTACTATTTAACGCAACCCTAGAAAATGAATAACTTCATGATAAAAGTAAAATATCACCTATCTGAACAGGAAATCATCAAAAACATCACAACAAATTTTGCTATAATATCAAATTGATTTGATTTAGGATAAAGGTAGATGGAGCATAAACATATGTCTCCCATGCTGTAGTAACCCCACAGTGATTTCGAGGTAGAGAAAGAGGGTAGATGAATTACAATATTATATGATCAACAACGCACTTCATCATTCGGGTAAAACCAGTGCTTACAGAAAGAGATTGATGTTACTCACCTGAGTTCCTACTTGCTTGTACAGTACCAGCAGCAACCTTTGATTATTTCAGAACAAACTAACTCGGAAAAGACGTTTAGTCGAGGATGAAAGTGGTGACAGCTCCCCTCCTGTTCACGGCCTGCCCTGGCATCGGCGAAGGACACCCGACCGCAGTTGGATGGTGATAGAGAGACAGCTTAGAAGCGAACGCTGTACACAAGATTTCGGCGTGAGGAACTGGAAGCCGAACTTCGACTGCGTCTGCGCATAAAAGCGGTTCACGCATCAACCAATCACAGGCCGTCGTGACTTGCGTTTTATTCAACTTGTCGCCAATGGTCATCGCCCCGGTGCAAGTCGATTGAAAAATACCAGTGACACTGAAAGCCTTCCAGACTTTTGTTATAGCTCAAAGAATTACGTGAAGATAAGGACCCATTCCTGGTTACCTTCGCTGATGACTGAAAACACTAACCTTTGTTTGGATTAAGTACATTCACAGGACGACAATTAAACCCGAGAATGGTATCGTCTAGGAGCGGGATTAGTATTCAGTGCGACTTAGCACCCCCATCCCCCCCCCCCCCCCGACAGAAAAAAAAACCACCAACCTATAAACAAAAGCAGAGCACACTCAACAAGTAGTCAAACGACATCGAGTCAGTGCTAAAATGCACTGAACATTGTGAAACTAGTCATAAGCCAAGATAATAATATATCATCTTGTTTAGGAACATTGGGGGAAAAATAGCAGTTGATGGGAATATTGATACCACATTATCAGTCACCTATTCCGTTATGAGACATGACGAGGGTTATGTTTAAAACCATTAATGCATCAAACTGTCCATTAAGTAAGTCGAAATTAATTCACCAGTACAGGCATTTCACAGCTCTCTTCGACGAATCGCCCAGTAATCAGACTGCGAGCTCCATGATTATAGAAAAATACCAGTAGAGGTGGCGGCTCTCCCTGGTATATTACAAAGGCACAATGTTTTGCGAATATGATTGTGTAAAACGTGCCATCTATTTCCTGAATGTCCTACCTCTTCTAACCTTCCATTCTTTGGTCTGATGATTCATGGGTATTCGGGAAGACGGCCAACTGTGTTCATGGCTACATGTTATTGACTCATAAGTAATAAAACCATGCATGATACTGTTTCACAAAGAATTACAGTTAATCTTAAATCTTAAGATCAACTTAAAATAATAGTATAACATGTGCTTCTTTATTCAGTTTGATTCATTTTTTTTTTTCAGAATCAATTTCAAATTGTGATAAAAATTGACAAAATATTCCTTCGTTCCTTATTTCATTTTGTATGTTTATGGTTGCATGAAAAAGTCCGAAATATTCATTTCCATTTAGAAGTTAGAATATAATTTGACACACACACGGCGTACAGTACAACACACATCGATCTTGAAATCTAAGATCGACTTGAAATCTTTGTGAAACATCCTACAGATCAACTTGCAGATGATAAAGAACGTACAATGAGAGGAAGGGGGAGGCAGAGCCATTCCGGCATAATAAATGTCAAAAGTTCATCTTGTCAATGTCGTTGAGTGGATTCAGCTCAGTTCGCAATGCGTTGTCCTGCATGTTAGCCATCACGAGTGACCAAGTCAAACCCAGGCTTTAGTTCCCATTGTTTGCTATACCTATTACAATACCGATTGATCATGCAATCTTACTTACGGAGAGCAACGGCAAAATATCTTGTCATAATTGCACGCCCCCTCTCTCCCGGTGCACTTAGGTAATCCTCTACATGCACAAGAGTTAGGACAGTGAAAGTATAAAAAGATTGAAGCATCAAACTACAGTGAAGAATGCAGACCTGTCATCGAGCTTTTGTTCTTGAGAACCGGACTTTGACCATATACATTTTGACTCTGTCATGTTACAAGCGCTCCCAAGCAAACGCTGTGAAGGCCACGAAGAAAGGAAAATCGATGCAAATCAGCCTTGTAAAGAGTAGAATGAACGGAGACTTTGTACAATCTCTTTGTATGCCTGTCATGTTTGTGCGTAACTGAAGGGTCGAACGAGTAGTCGCTATAGCAACGGCTGGTTAAACTTGTCCGTGAATACGTGAACGTGACTGCCTCCAGAAAATCAGGGGAACGCTGCTTGCATTGAGGCGGTTGATGGTGCGATGGTGGAGGAATATCGTATTGGAATATAAGGAATAGTCTACCGAGTGATGTCAAAGTGTCAATTAAAGTGGCTTTATTGGTGCATTCATGTTTGCAATAGATATTTCATATCATGAGGTTCAGATTTCAAGACAGGAATTATTGCTGTGTCATCTTTTACTTTCCTACATGTTGCTCAATCTTTACATGATTACATATTGCATATTGATTTTAGTATAAAGTTTTGGCTGTTTGGTTGTTGTTTTGTTAATCATAAAAAAGATTAATTTGATTATTTTAAGTCATGCCATATAGTTTGCTGCACATATAAAGAAATGTGTTGTTGGTCTTACATAACAGGATTATTGTTTCCTCTTCGTCATAACTAAAAAGTCTATAATATGTGTGAAATGTATTTCGCTAGCATCGTTTTATCTTTACCCATTCAGAGATTCAATGAAGAACATACTTTGGCTAAAGTGAGTGACCCTGTCAAAATATTACATATGCATTCACAATCACTTTTCTAGATACAGAATTTCATAAAGCCACCAAATTGATAAAGCAATAAGTAATTTTTTTAGTTGGCAAAACAATCAAGAAGAGTTTCAATTCCTTTTCCTCTCTTTCTCTCCTGTTGGCAAAATGTTGTAAATTTCTTTCTGATTCTGTGTGGATTTTTCATAAATTTAACAAGGCTACCTAATTTTTCTCTGATATAAGATCTGCATTAAAAACCGTAAGTATGTATGTATATATATATATATATATATATATATATATATATATATATATATACATATTCATAATTATTATTATTATCATTATTTAGAAGGAAGTGTGTATGCGTTCATGCTTCCAACACTCGCAACTTGAAAATTTTGTAAATTTCTTCCTGATTTTTTTAAATCTAATAAATTAAGACAGTTTCATTTAATCCTCTAATTCAAAACTTGCATTGAAATTCAGAAGCATATATATTTATTCATATACCACACTTAAGAGACTATCAATCAACAATAGACAGCTACTTAAATGTTGAAGACTTTTTCAAAGTCAGCTTAAGAAGAAGCCTTTACTCTCAAGTGATCTGACTAATAATTACAAAGAGAGAAAAACACACTGAAAAATTGCCTTTCTTTGACAAAATATTTTATGATACATGTTTATTCATCATTCAATACCACATCAAATGATTCAGTATGCAATGCACATGAAAAACGCTGAAAATTCAAAACAGTAATATTTTTCTTTGTCTTTTCTTGGTACTGTGAAAGACATAGATACATTGTACATTTACAATAATTTCTTTCTGTACATATTGCTCGAACGTGTTGACAAAATGGGGACCCAGGGTTTGCACAAAATGTTGACTGGTCGACACAACTTAATCAAAATTAAAATTACAAACCAAGCGTGGCACATTTATTCACTCACACTTGTAAACCACCAGTGGTTTCCAAATGAACGCACAAATCAAACACACACCTCTTTGGCAAGTAAACTTAACAATAGCTGCATGTAAAAAGTATCAACATTCAATACAAATTCAGTCAGCAAACAAAAGCACAATATTTGTATGCCCAGGCAGCTCATCTTGATGGTAACATTGTTTCAAAAGGGAAATTAAAACAATCAAAACCAGGTATCATCAGCGGGACCAATGATCAACCAAATCATACCAAATATATGAAACGCTGATAACTCTTCTTGCCCCATTTCCTCTATTTTCAATTTTGAACACTGTAACAGTTTGTGGAGCATAATATATGCTAGAATATTTAGACCATGCCCAATGACAGCAATACTTGTATCTCAGCCATGGTGAAAACTCCAGACAACAAACCAAAAGCACTAAAAAAACAACAACACCTTTTCCCATTTGTTAGAGCACATTGAAACAAAATGAAAAATAAAAATTGAAAACTTTTTCACAGGCAGTAGTAATATACTGGTTCTATAGAATGAACTCTCAAATTGAAAAACAAAACAAAACAACAAAACACCAGTTGATTTTACTGCACAAATATGTACTGACAAACCAGCCCAAGGTTCCAAAACATTATAAGATTCAAAACTCATGAGGGTGCACTCATGATTGGCAGTAAAGGTAAATCTTTGCATAAACAGGAACATTTGTTGTTGTTGTTGTTGTTGCCAAAATCTGACAAAACATTTAAAAAACAAGAACTAGAGAACATGCAGTCAGCTAATATTCTTATTCCTGGATATAATCCTCAAAAAGTCCTGGATATATTCCTGGATATAATCCTCAAAAAGTCTGTGATATATTCCTGGATATATTCCTCAACAAGTGAACTAGTGCATTTTATTATGCATGACTCATTAAAAATCAAAAAATGGTGCACGATGACTGGTAACTCTGCATTAAGATTGACGCTTCCACTCTATAAAGTATCTACAAATTAGTAATGAATAAGTAATATTCTTGGAAAATGTCTAAAATGGACATTCTTTACAGAACATTATATAGGCATACAATTCATAGTTGTAGCCCAAGTATAGCTTTAGGTATACAACAGTTACCTAACAGAAACACTCTCGATTTAATTCTGAGTGGTACATCACGTCATACCAATGTACCGGGTTGGGGATGGTCCCTATCAGCCGATACTTAAGACTACCTGCACATATGCAGGTATGTGGGTCAAGCAATTGTGGGTGTAATCACTTTTTGTTTAAGCGAAAGTTACCTTAGTTACCAAGATGTCATTTTCACACATATGCCTTCTGCGTTATCCCTTTGAAATGATGGCAAAGCTTTTCCACATACATATACTTTTGTTTTTGTTTTGTTCTTGTCCTTTTTTTCTTCCTGGTGGTTCGAACAAGCTGAACTGAGGCTTGCACGTACACATAAATGTGCACCATAGACACTACAGCTTGCTCGTCAATATCTTAACAGGTATCTAATCTAGCTACATCTGTATAATCACTTAGCATGAGCCGAGTATTGGACAGTTAAATGTATTTCATAATTACAAATTTACTATCGACATACACAGGCTGTAAAAAAAAAGAAAAAAAAAGAGAATGCAACTTGTCAAAATAGGTACTCTTCTGCATATCATCATTTACACTGCTGAAGCGAAAACAAAAATGTCCTTGCAAGTTCAAACTAAAAAGTCTAGAGACTCTCAAAACCATCTATCAATCAAGTGTTAATGCATTATGCATGGATCTGCCTGCTAAAAGGTATGTTGCATTCAAGATGAATCAGTATTTCAAGCAAAAAAAATAAAAAAAATAATGCTGGTTTGTTTTCATAAATACTATCAATAACCTATAGCATACCAAATATTAATCATTATGACAAAATAAAAGATCTGCATATCAAGTAAAAGTCACAGAAAACCGACAAAGGTTACATAATCATGTCCAATACTGAAAAGTCATAAAAATTATCAGCACCCTTGAAATGTTTCCATTAAAGCATATCCCATTTACAGTATGAAACAAATGTTCTCATAACATGAAATGGACAATCATTCATCATGCACCATATTTCATATGACTGCAGAGTCTACAAATAAATAAAAAAGGTCAGTCAAAATACTTGTATGATTACATTCTTATATTCTCATGGTGATTAGTTGACATTGTTTGGAAGCCCTTTCTAACAACTTAAAATACACACAAAACATGCAAGTACATGACAAGTAAAATAGATCTAACATCACATGTACTGGCAATACTGAATTGACAATCATATGCTTACAATTCAACAAGACAGTACATCAGAGGAAAAATGGCAGATTTTGACAGACAAACAGAGACGCATCACAAGTACTTGTCAGCAAAAAAATTAGGAGACAAAAACACTTTGGGAAACAGATAGAATGACAAAGAGAAACACAGAAAGAAAGATGGAAAGAGAGAGAGGAGAGATGGAGAGATAAATAGAGGAAGTGACGAGGAGTGGAGGGGATGGACAGAAATAAGAAAACAACAATTTAAGCTAACATGTATCACCCAAGACGTACAAAGTTTTGAAACGACCAACAGCAACCAGAAATGTGCATCGGAAACTTGAACATCAAGTTCTGATAAACAAGTGCTCGAAAATGAAAAAAAAAAAAATAAAAAAGGGGATAAAGTTCATATCACTCTCTCAATTAATTACCCTCGTAATGTCTCATTTCATGTGGTTAACCACATCATGACTTGAGGTTCGCTTATTTGCATAGTGAAATTGCTCAATACCATGAGTATCACACATGTCGATAAGTCTGAATATTACACAAAGGCAAACACCTCATCTTACATTCTAATAAGAGGAGCAGTGCTACTTCCTCCATTTTTTTTCTTCACATTTCTACCAAATATCAAAAACATCGTACGAAGAAACCAGTTTCTTCTCTCTAAAAACTATTACTGAAATTAAAACACTATCACCAACTTCAAATGGATATATTTCAGTGGTTTGACAAAGCTGTTCCACAACACAGATCAAATCATGCCATAGCTCCATTCGGGTTAAACAAACTTTCTTCTACTTCACACATTGTTGTAGAACACCTTTAAACATATAGATTTTGAGCATCAGAGACTTTTTTTTCTGTACTACCTACAACGTAGTATACTTGTAATCCCAATAGCAGTGCACAGTTCTGACTAAATGGATATCAAAATGGTTGATCGGTTCCTTTCCTCACATTTTATTGCACTGATGTGGTATTCTACTTTTGGTTTAAAGTGCCATGAGAAGTTGAGACTCTCATTCTACTCAAAGAGGCTATATTCATTGAACTAATAATAGAAAGGGGAACAGAAAATGAAGACGAATAACCATCAACTCATCTGAGGCTGTGGTTGAAACCAGATGGACTTTAATAGCAAGAAGGGCATTAACTGCCATCAAAAAGTCAAGTAATTACTGCCCTTCTGCTTTCAAATTGCTAAAAACAAATCAACCCTTCACGTACCCACCAAATTTTCAATCATTTCCATTGCGTGAAGCCTGCAAGATTCAGCTGACAACTTTAGGCATATGCCGACTCCAGCAAAAGGTTATTACCTATAAAATGACACTGGTTACAAATTCAACATAATCTGCCATGCTTATTCAGTCACATAATTTCTTCCAGAAGAGCTGATAATATTTGTTGTTGCAACTTTCAAGCAGTGAATTAAGTAGCATGCATACAAAAGGTGAGCTCCTATCAGTCAAAAAAGCAAATACTGATAATATCAGGTGTGCTTAGATATCTTGCATATCCATCACCGAATTAGCTGTACCACTCAGTTACCTTAGCAGCCACTGACGTACAAGTGGGAATCCTGAGCACACATAAATTTTACACATCTGTATACCAGTGATTCTAAAATGGTGTATTTTTATCTGGACTCTGAGCCTTAACATTATGTAAATATTGAGCTCGGAATGGAACACCAATCATGAAATCGGAGGATGATGAACAGATCAAAACGTAAAGATTAAACCTTTTTTTTTTTTTTTCCCAGAGAATACAATATTCCTATTGGTCCCATTATCATTTATTCTAGCTTACTCATACTCCATCCAGGATGTATACTCCATGTAGTATGAGTAGTTTTTACTATGGCAAGCATCATCATAAGGTACGTGCTATGAAGCACACCAAGCATGAAGTACATGTCAAGTAAAGGAGCACAAGCAGGATGGTGAGATAGGGGTGAACTATGTCATCACACGCATCCCTGAGAGAGCGATGCTAACACAACAGACGTAAAGCACAATATACTGTAAAATTGGAAAATTTTTCTCAGTGTCGACATTTTTGTGCAACATAAAAACTAGCACAAAAAATATATGCACCAGAAGATTTTTTACTTTGTATTTTACATTTGGATTCTGCAGAAATAAAAACATGTGAAATTCATCTCACAAGTCGCAGCGTGAAAAGTTACATGCGCTTAAATTTCCACTTTGACAGTAATCTACTTGGTCGACTGAGGGAAGGTTGTGCTTGCAGCTTAATCGCACACCACTGCTCGGTGGCTGAGAATCAACTACACAGGAATTATGCAAGGCATCTCCACATCAGGAATCTAGGAATGATTCACATCATTTGCTGTTCTCTTTCTTTTATTGGTAAACACTAATCATTCACAAAATGAACGTCTACAACCAAAACTCAGAGCAAAAGACGAAATTCTGTACAACCATATATTTCTACAGTTTCTCAAAGAACACCCTTTGATATCACTCTCTGTGATATACACTATTTGAACGAACCCTATTGCTTGTTCCATTCTTTTTCCATTATCATACCCTCTCCTGCACTTGTCTTACTATCTCCCCAAAGTTCTTCAAGTAGGTGATTAGATTTTTGTAAGATTTGTGTCCTATGTTGATGCAGAAGAAGCATAAGTCACTAACTAAATGTCACTTTGTACATGTACATTCGCAATTGGCAAGCACAATGTAATTAGCTGCAAAGGTGTGAGAATTTGTCCACTGGTCAAAAGGGAGAGATCCTATTTACCAAGCACCATCAATGATGGGACTACAATGTATATTGTACAACAGCATACAATGCCCATTAAGTGTTGGATGGAAATAACTTATTGTCTTCTTGTAATGCAACACATTATAGGCCCCCATGCCAGTGGAAAGGTGCCTTCACAACGCCGACAAAATCATATCAAGTTCATTTCGTCAGCATGAGTAAATGATGTCAAATATGGCGGTCATCCACAGAAAGAGAGACAGAGGTATGACCAATACAAAAATATATATTTTTTTAATGTTACGAGGTTGACATCAAAACAAGAGAGGCTTTAAACAATGACAGGGGGGCAGAAATAAGACATTTTGGACACACACAATTATCTGTAATATATCTCTGATAAATTCTAATCCACTTGCTACATTGCACGCATTTTCAGAGAACACCAATTTTGTGCGGCAAGCGACGAAGATGCAAATTTTGCTGTTTCATTGTTATCAAGCTGTTGTTGCCAAGTCTGCATCCTGTCTCCATGGAAACCAGCACCACACCCCGCATCCTCCTCCTTAGACAGGCATGTGGGTCGCTTGGTATTCATCCCCCCTACCTCCATCCACGGACTCCTCCTCCTCCTCCTCACAGTCGAGCTGATGAAGGAAAAATAGAAATAATGCATAAAAGGAAAGTTAGTGGGCTAGTTAACCAGACAGTACCTGACGGTGATGAGCAGGTTCAATAATGTTGATAATATTATGTAGCTACAATTAGATTTTACGTATCAAAGCACTCCATGAAATAAATGGGTAAAAAAGGAAAGATTCACATTAAGATATCTATCACTCAGTCAAACGAGTAAGTTGAACAAGTAAGTTGAACCAGTAAGTTGTCTGGTAAGAAAAAAAAATCAACATATCCATCTTCATAACACATTCTCAAAATTGTTCCAAAGTTCAATCCCCACAGGCAGATGGAAATAAATGTGATACATTAAATCTAGTATCAATCTTTGGAAAAACTATAAGAGATCTGGAAGAAGATCTTTTATTACTAGCAGGAGTCCCATCTTCTGGTAAGACATGCTAATATAGCCAATTATATACAAAAATGAGACAAATTTATCAAGAATCACACATTTTCGATTAATCTAGAAAAGCATCTCATCAATTTGTACTTTTTGCCAGATTTGACTTCCCAGACTCTTATTCGACACAAAAAAAGGGCATTTTAAATCAAAAGAAATCCTACGGTCTCACATAATGTGACATCATGTTGGTGCATGACCTGACGTGGTAAATAGACTAAAATCAGATTTATATCATGATTATCTCGTGAAGTTGCCCATGTTTCAACTTACCGCATCAAGCTCCTCCTCTGTGTAGATGAATCGCATCAACCTCCGGATGGCGACAAGGAGGATGAAGAAGAACGGGAAGCAGATGGCGATGATGGAGGACTTGATGAACCAGAGCAAGGTGAGGCAGACCAGCTGGATGAAGGTGAAGAGGTGGATCTTCCAGGCTTTCACCTTAAAAGGTGGGAGAAAAACGGAGGATGGGGATGAGACAGTAGAAGAGAGGTGGATGGCATCAAGGGAAGGGAGCTGCTGTGTCAGAATCAGCATCACTTACAGAAATGTGTAATTTGCATCCAACAGAATAGTGATGCTGATGGGAAATGAACCCATTAACATGGACTTTCTTCCCTTCTCTCTGGAGAGACAGGCCTTGCCAAGTTTTTAGCAAACTACTAAGCAATGATTGCAGCCAGCTACTTTCATTCACTCACAGGCCATTGACATACGCACAAAAAAAAAAAAAAAAATCTGATAAAGAGACTGACTAAACATTCTTAAACCTTCTCCTACAAACCCACATCCATGGCAGCAATTTAGAGTGAGATATTTTACCATTATTAACACAGAGTACTGTAAAGCAAGATATTTTTGCGGCATGAAATTTTTCATGAATTGTAGCCCATGGCCTTTTTCACAGCATGAAATTGCCACTAGCATTCAGTGCATATAGTGTACACAGGAGCTTTAGTGTGCATTTTAATATCGCAAGTCTTGGCTCTCACAAAATAAAAATGCGCCCAAACTTGTCTTGTTTTACAGTATACAGACTTTGGATGTCATACATAGACTAAAGTACAGGGCAACTTACTCCACGACTAAAGTCAATCATCCAAAACAAATTTAAAAACAAGACCTCCAAAAAGAACAAAAGGAGAGAAGAAGTGAAGTTACAACTTCATGTCACCTCTTTATGATGGGGACATTTTGGAATACTGCAAACGTGTTCAGAGAATTTGGTGCAGAGCTCTTACCATTCGGATGTATCTCCTGTCTGGGTGGTGCTTGCTGGGCATGAAGAAGACCTTAATCCTCTCGATGACCTGGAGACCGCTCAGGGAGCAGAGACCAAGGTAGAGGAAGACACCAAGGAGGACGGCGATTGGAACCTCCCTTAGCAACGGGGCCATGTATAGGGACAGGCCTGAGGAAAGTGATGGAGTGGGGAAGAGAGAGATAGTTGGGGTGAAGTAGAGGGAGAGAAGGAGGAAACTTTAAATTTAAATAGCACTGAAATTCACATTTCACTCTTTGCTTGTGTTGCCCAATTATGAGGACTGAATATAATATATTGTATATGCAATATTATATACACAAAAATGTAAGCACGGATGTCACATTCTTGTCGAGATCAGAGATAATATTTTTGGGTGTTGTTAAATTCACGAATAGCAACCAACTCCCAAAATTACTATCACTAACAATACTACTGCTTTTACTAATACTACCACGACTACCATTACTACTACAATGACTATTACTACCACTACTACAACTAATACTACTACTCCTACTACTAACACTATGACTAATTTCATTACTACTCCAACTGCTGACACTTTTACTTACATTTGATGTTTGATCTTACAAGACTACTACAGATCCTAAAAACAGCAATCATATGACAATATCCATGTATATCATGTCACATCTGTCAGAAATAAGAATAAAGTTGACAGCGGTGGAGAAAACAAGAGAGACCTACCGATGGCCAGGCTGACAAAGAAGTTGGTCATGCGCTGGTCCTTGATGTGGTCTAGCCGGGGCTTCACACCGGGGGCGTCAGTCCGCGTCATCACGCTCAGACTGGCCACGTGGGAGACAGTCCGAACAGTGGCCGCGCACATCCAGGGCAGGCCCAGCAGGCCCGCCATCATTGTCAGAACGCCCATGATGAAGAGGTCGAGGTGGAAGCCGGTGCCCTTCTTGAGCTTGTTCTCCCGCTTGCCGACGATGACACTAAAAAATACAGAAAGTAACAACAGATGGGGCTGAAATGAGTTTATCATTATGAGGAAAAGGTACAGAATTGAGCAAATTGTGTGATAATTGAAATATGTCTTCTCTAGAATCTTTACATCTGATTGATTGATAATAGGATCATCTTTTGACTACTGTAAAAGTGGAAATTTTTGTGGTGTTGAAATTTTCGAGCATTTTGCTCAACCCGAAACTAGCGTGAAAGTTAAAGCACACAAATATTTTTGTTTGCCATATGTTCCAGCAGTTGGTGACTTATTCCGTGGACTTAAAAGCACGCGAAACTCTTCTTACCCCGCCGAGTGTGAAAAATGAGTCGCGCAAAAATATCCACTTTTACAGTATGTTTACACACAAAAAAAATTGTACTATGACCAGAGTGTAGTTTGATAAGATACATTCAGCCAGGGTATAGTTAGCACACTTGGTAGATATTTCGAGACAGTCTTTCTCCGTTCTGTGTAAATTCTTGGCCTTTTTATAGACACATTGTACAACAAGAAATTTTTATGTACATGACACTTTCGGAAATTTCGAGAGGAGCCAAGATTTGTGAAAGTAAAATGCATGTGAATTTTTTTTTTGTCTACACAATGCATTGAATGCCAGTATAGTGCTGTACACTAACATGGTTGACAATTTACAAAGTTTCATGCTGCGAAAAGGGCCATCGGCTCCGATTTGCGAATGCTTCGTGCCGCCAATGTTTCTGGTCTTACAGTATGCCATACACTTATCATGGATTCCGCTCATCAGTAGGCCTATCAAATCACCAACCCTCACTCGCCAAATGCTACACTCTCAAGCAGGCGTCGTGAGTTGGGTCCAAAGTGAAGTGGTAACTCACCCAGTGAGGAGCGTCTCCATGTAGAGCAGGATGAAGACAAGGAAGGCGGGCACACACGCCCCCATGATGGCGATGAGGGGCATGCTCTTGGAGAGACCCATGGGGTTAATAAACCAGCCCCGCTGGCTGGGATCCGTGGGCACAAAGCCATCGCCGATGCTCAGTTTCTGCAGAAAGCGAGATGGGAGAGCCCTCAAAGTTGTTGAAACTCGTCTATGGACGTATCAGCCACTTTCAAAAGCTATATCAAGCTGAAAAGTTCTTCAAATTTGCTTCCTTTATATCTCATTATTGGAATTCATTTAATATGCAAGTACCTGCATATGCACAATATATAATGTTACTGTCTATGCTTGATTAGAACCATATGTTAAGAATGGTAGAAGGCTTAACATTGCACCACATATTCTTTCTTGGGTATGTACATGCATGTGGTCCAGAAAAGCACAGTATGTAAATGTTACTGTCAGTGCTTGATTAGAAACATATGCACAGTATGTTATATTACTGTTTGTGCTTGTTTGTATCAAAGGGATACATGTAATTGCGATAGATACTGACTTCTTCTTACATAGGCCTACACACAGTGGTGCAATGTCGGATGGAACGTGAACCCTTAACCTTTAACACTAATCCCACACATTTCATTTATTCATTCCATCTCTTAATACGATCTAACACATAAGAGCAGAAACTCACCTGGAGGTAAACATTCTTGGTTACGTACGACACTGTAACCATGACAGTTATTGCTATGGCAATGCCGATGTCACCGAATGCTCTTCTTGACTGCAAAGGAAAGAAAATATCAAAATGTATTTACTGTACCACACAGGCAACTTGAGTATGTTGTATTAGAGAGCTGTGCAGAGAGACTCCTATCCATATTTGTTTTGAAATATTTGAACACGGACAGCTGCTATTGCATTGTCCAAGTTTCGACACTAGCTGGCAGCAAACAATAATCTCTTGAGCCCTAGCTCAAACAGCAAATCTTTCACAACCACATAAACTGTCCCTGATACTTAATAGCAAAAAGAGCAAACATGAAATAAAGCAAAGCAGTCTGTTCATTAGTGGATAAATACTGACCACCAGCTCTTAATAAGTTGTGATTATACACTCCAGATCCTCAAATAATTTTGGGTGCACCGGCGCACTTAAGTATTTTCCGCGCAAAATTTGACACTAAACAAAACTTAGTGGAAAATTGTAATGGGCTTCCGAAATTCAAACAGCCCATATAGATTATACATTGACTGCTGCAAGGACAACATTGATTGCACTTTTTTTCTTTCATATCAACATGAAATTATATCTAATATTTGTTCCATATCTTGCAAGCTTCAAAGTGCAGTCCTTTCTTCATCGTCATAGATTAACCCTAAAAATAAGCAAATCTGATGTTTTGAAATGTGCAATAGATTAACCCCCAAAATGTGCAAGATCAAAAATGTGCAAATCTGTTCGAAATTCAGAGTCCTAGTAAGTTGACAATAACAATACTTAATTTGATGACTTCTTTTATGTTTCATGTTTATTTACTCAAGTATCAATATATTCAAATTTATTCATTTTGATTTATTGATTGATTTTTATTTATTTTTTATTTATTTCATTTTATTCACTTATTTATTTATTTAATTATTTAATTATTTATTTATTTATTTATTTATTTATTTATTTATTTATTTATTTATTTCATTTCATTTATTCATTTATTTATTTATTCATTTTTTTTTTTTTGGGGGGGGGGGGGAATGTTGAGGTGTTAAAGAAGGTTTCATGAATGTAAATCAACCTAACTGTAACTGAGAGGCACCTCTTGATCAATGATCTTACCGTTCTTCCCAAGAAGCGACTGTTCCTAAATTGGCGGATGAAGAACGCGATGAAGAAGGTGCCGAACGTCAGGATTATCGACATGAGCGTCGTGTTCGGCCTTGGGTTCCATCCATACGGGACGTAGCACTTCTTCTTTCCCCCCTTGTTGTACTTGTCCTCGCCGTAGTAATTTGTGCCGTTTGTCACGTTGTTCACGACGTTGAAGAATGTCGTGAGATCGCTGCCGAACGGCGTAGGTGACGGAGAGGTGATTGTGGCCGGACTCTGGCTGGGAAACAAATTGTCCAGGTCCACTTCTGGGGTGAACATTGGCTCTGTGGGCGACACATAGATGTTGGCGGGGTTCGTTGAGTTGTAGTACATATTCAGAGGAGTGGAGACATAGCTGTCATTGAGATTGGCTGGACAGTAATTCTCCTGGAAGGGATTCTGGCAAGCAACCTATTCAAAACAACAGAAAAAGAAAGAGAGCGATACAAAGACAGTAATAGATAATGGGAACTGCAGGTCAAAGTAATGAACCCACCATCCGCATCACTGCAGCATAAATGCAAACTCAAAAGGCATGACTGTGTTTCACCAATTACGGTAGAATCATAAAAGTATAGATCTAATATTTTTTGTCTAACAATGGTCTCTACATAAGAGAAACACAGCATATGATAAAATAGCATAATCATGAACACATGCAAACTCACTACACATAGTAGAAATCTACTAACAAAGATCACGTGAAAATAACGTAGAAGCAAATTCCCACCTGACATCAGAGGAGGTAAAAAAAGAAATGACAACAAATGGAATGACACATCTACAATGATAACTTGGGTAGCAATTCCAGCAGAACTTCATTGAAAACAAATCTTACATATTTGAGGCCGGTGGCTGTCTCGTAGATGAAGATGATGGAGATGAGGAGGGCAAAGATCTCCTCCGTGAATCTCGTGAAATGTCGGACCAGAACGCTGCCCTCGACGGCAACGCAGATGGTTGCTATTATTGCCGTCCATATGCCAATCCACGCCCTGAATGGTAGCAGCTCTATTTCCATGCCTTTACAAAACTATAAGAAAAAACAATTTCGGAATGATTAGACTCAATTGCATTCAATTGTAGTTTACCAATTGCAGTTCTCCAAAGCAATTATGTAATATCCAACAGTGTCAAAGTATACCTGTTGTGTGTCAAATATGGTAGAATTATGAATTGTCTGATTTGAATCCTTCCTGATTTTTGCTTAGTCTTGAAGGTAAGCATTCCTGTGCTTGTCACATTGGCTTGAATTTTTATAATTTCCGTTGTAAATCTGAGAAGTCAAAATTAAGTTGTTGACTGATACTCATAAGCTTTCACATGTAGCAAGTCAGAGAATCAGTTGGTGCCTCATATTTCAAACAGAAATAGGGTTCATGCTGTTTCTTAAAAGTTCAGCAAAAGAAATCATATTACACTAATCTCTAACAATCGATATCATTTTCTTATCTGTTTTTAACATGAGGATATACATTTTTATCTTTCTACACACAAAAAAAAACAAACAAACAAACAATACTAACAAAAGTAGGTAAAAAGCCCTAGGTGCAGCCAAACCTGAACAAAAGTCAAAACTGAACATCAACAACTGATCTAAATTAAAATGAAGCAGCCTCAAAAGCTTAATTATTTCAGAGTAAAAGGATTAACCACTTCACAGTTTACCTTCAGTAGATGCTCTTCAAAGACTAACACCGGTCCCGTAGGACCAATGATGATGAGAGGTTGGCCCGAGAGAAGAGAGAAGATGATACCATTGAGAGATGTTGAGACAATCATTTCGGACACACCCATCAGACCCTCGGTCATTTGGCCTGTTACGCAAAAAAGAACAGCACAGGATGAATGGTGACAGTTTCTGAGCAACAGTAAAGACAGTAGGGTCTATACCAATAGGTCTATGGAAGATTATGACTTTTAAGGGCTGCTCTTTGCATTTGCCTATGTCTGCACTATCACTTTACTTGTGGCTGAAATAGAAAAGCTCACGTCTGCTTGGTATCAATACAGACCTCTACAAGAAAGATTCACATCCATCTACTAAACACGAACTGAGAGATCTACCAAAAAGATGTGATCCAAAACTAATCAGTAAATTTGTCCTTGTATTCAAAATACATTAATCTTTCTCTCACTAAAGGACAACAACATTACGCATACACTTTGCATGTTTATTTGCAGTCTTGTCTGAACATAATATCTTGCAATGATGATATTCAATGGTCAACTTTTCTCATTAACTGAAAAGCGACATAAAATTTCAAAATTGTTCTCCTCCTCACCCAAGATACCACCGAACGTGATGGCAGGTGAAAGACAAGCGAAGTAGAGAAAGACAAAGGCAGCCAGGCTGGTGATGTTGAAGGAGTCGTAGATGTCGGAGAGGTAGTGAGGGTATCTCCTCCGGATGTCCTTGTAGAGACCACCAAACAGGTACCCCGTCCGCCGGAGCGCATCACCATGAATCTGCTCCTCTTTCAGCATCTGCTTCAGCGCTACAAAGACGAAAGAGTATATATGACAGGGGTAAAATTAACCCTCAGGTCATATTTTTTTCCCTGCTTGTGTTCAACAATATTCACTGAAAAAAGTGAACATCAAAACACTGTTTTTCACATCAAATTTACACCTCATAGTACATCACTCTCATCATCATCCAAATTATAGTACATCACTCTCATCATCATCATCATCATCAACATCACCATCATTTCCTCTGCCACCACGTTTATCAATTGTCGCATTTGCCAGTCAACGTAATTACCGCCAAAATTGACACTTTCACTTAATACAAATGCCATCAAGATGAACATCAATTGATCACCAGGACCAATGTCATACCTTTTCAAAGATCATCAACTTCCCGACTATGAAGCCTGTCGTCATGGCAACATTCTCTCTCTCTCTCTCTCTCTCTAGATGTCTCTGTGCTTACCTATGGTATCTGCCTCCACCAGTTTCAGGGTCTTCCGCCTCCGCATCACCTTCTCCTGCTCTTTCCTCTGGAGACGGGTGATCGGGAGCAGCAAGTCTCTGTCCCACTCTCCTGGTGGCAGGACCATGGTGTCGTTCAGGAACTCGTTGATGCCGACCAGGATGTCGTGCCTCTCGAGCGCCGAGTAGGCGATGTTGCGGAACACCTCGTCTGAGAAGAGGGTGGCAAGGGCGCGGGCAACCTCGTGGTACTCCAGCGTCGGAAGGGGAGGCCCAGTGACCAGGAAAATGTATCTACGTGTATAGAATTGGGTATGAAGCATTCACAAATTAATTCTGATAAGCCTCATTTTGCTCTTTTTGAAGTTCAGGCCACCTCTTCAAGAGAAGTGCCCTTACAGTACATAAGAGTAATGAAGATACAATATTGTGAACATAATCAATTATTACTGCAACAAATATGAAACATAAATTACAAATAAATGGAAACCTTGACAAACACAATCCCTTCTCAGTATCAAATATCATCAACGTCTGTGAAAAATCTTTTACAGTCTAACAATCAATACTGAGAGAAACTAAATTCAGTATGCTCGTACACATTCAAACAATCAAATTCTCTTCTCGTTTCAGCCCCAGGACTACACATTTGAAAATAAACACGAACAACTTCTAGCAGATCAGGCATGCTGCAAAATGTACCATTGTATCTTATGAGAAAAGTGCAATGATTGTTTACGAAAGAAAATATTCTGGGAGTAATCAGGTGGTCAAAACTTGGCCCTAATGCATTATTCTTTGGTATGGTTGTAGGAAAAAATAATTTAGCTGTTTTTAATCATTTTCAAAGGTTTTCAGCAACTACATATCACTGGCAGAAAATGCTCAAAACTTGCAGTAACTGTCAAGAATACCACACAAGCATATTTTTCTCCCATATCACAGTAAATCAATTGTAACATTACAGGATATTTCTTTGTTTATTTAATATAATATTCCCTGATGTCACAATCAAACAAAGTCATAAATCATTCTGTGGCATGTTGTATTGTATATTGTTGTACAAGTTCTCTCCTTTGATTCTCTCAGATTTCATCATAAAGCTTAGACTGAGTCAAATGTAAACTGGTTTGATATGAACACCTCTTATGCTGAAGTCGAACAATCCTATTATCTATCAAAATATAACCATGCCCTTATTTCCAGCAGTGCCGGAAGGCATATGCACATGTTGCATCTTTGTATATATGTACCTGTCTTGATACTTTCGTGTGTGAACACAGGAACCCCCCTATAAACTCCTACAGATGTATCTGTACTCTTTTTGCCTTTCTACAAGTAGTTGCAAATTTCTGGTTGCTTGATTCTGATTGACAGATTGAATGCTTCAAGTATGTCTTTGTGCCTTGTTCAACATAGATAGGAGCTTCATGTCATTACAGATTAGAATATACATATGTGCAAAGCACTTGACTTATTCCCTCTTACTGTAATTGCATAGAAACTGCCTTGATACGGACATCATGTACATCTCTAATTATCACTGATAGGAGATATTCCGACAAGTCAGCAACCTACAGATGTACATTGTGTATTCTGTTTAGTCAATTATCAAGAGGAAACGAAAGTCCATTTCCACTGGAAAGAGGATCATATCCTTGATGAATAAAGTGTTGGCAACACTTCAACTGGTTCACCCCAATGCACTTTTCAAGGGGATGCTACGGTTGACATCGCTTTTGATCAGTTTCCATCTCCATACAAAATGAACGATGAAATTACATATATGCAGGATCCAACTAACAAAACCAAAACTAAACATTGATGTGCCAGAAGATCTGGAATGTTATACATAACGATAGTGTCATACTGCCCACATACTTCCAATATCATTCAAATTACAAATGTTACAATTGTCTTCAAAGTTAACTCGTTATTCTGATATCATCTTTAGGTGCAAATTAAATAAGAAAATGGAAACATTATTGTATTACTGTATACAAAAAACTACAATTTTTGTAAAGTATTCAATGTCCACTTCCAAGACATGACTGAGATCTTAAATCTTACGATCTTGTAAAATGTTATCTTCTGACCTCAGGCAAACCAAATCAAATATGCGCAGACAAAGAAGATATTCAGAAGTACCAGCTTTGTGAGACCTTCTTCAATACATATTGCAGGCCTATATCACAGCACAGTATCCCATATCACAATCCTTTGCTCATCTAAGTGTGATGTTTCCGTCAACTTCATTCCAATTGTGCAGCAGAGGAATCGTGGAAATCTTAAAACAAACGCTTTTCATGTCTGTCTTGGAAACGAGGCATTTTGGCAAGCTTCAAACATTTTCAAGACTTATTTAAACATAATGACATATCAAACAGCTTCAAGGATTGTCAGTGGTATATGTAGCAGAGGAATCATGGAAATCTTAAAACAAACGCTTTTCATGTCTGTCTTGGAAACGAGGCATTTCGGCAAGCTTCAAACATTCTCAAGACTTATTCAAACATGGTGGCATATCAAACAGCTTCAAGGATTGTCAGTGGTATATGTAGCATCATCCCAGCTACCCTTTTCATGATTTGTGCTCAGAATTCTTAATTCTCCCCATTAGAATTGTTAATTTCTGTAAAAAAAAAAAGAATATATAAACAGGAATGAGAATGAACTTTTATAGTGACTTAGAAGCATGTACTCTAAATGCGGAAAAACTTCATGGTGTGAAAAGTTTTACATGACTGAACGTGCAAAAATGATATCATGCAAGTATTTTTTGAGATGTGAGATATTGTACGAAAATAATCCCTTCCCCAAATTCATGAATAAGCAATGTTTAATGGAATTGGGTGGGTGTAGAAAAATTAATTACAAAAATGTTTCGATGTTCAGAAAGGAAAATCGGTACCTGAGAGGAAGGGGAACCTCCAGAAAGTTTTCAAAGTGGATAGCCTCGTCCAGCCTGACCAGGGCCATGTAGGGGGCGTCCAGGTTCTCTTCCTTCGCAACCATCACGAGTGCGCCCTCCGCGTCCGGCGGGATCTTGCGCATGATGCCGTCGGTGGAGCGCGGCTGCTGGTGTGAGGTGATCGTCGCCGCTGAGGGGCTGCGGTTGATGCCCGGCGCGGCGATGCCGTCCACGGTCTTCTTGCGCTGCTTCAGGGACGGCTGGCTGACGGGCTCTTCAACTGTGATGCCGCCATCTGTTTTGTCGAGCTTGTCTGCCTCCAGCATGGACATTTTGGACTCTAAATCAGCATGCTGTGCAAGAAAAAAGAAAAATCGCCTCTTGTCAGGACATGCATACTACTTCAGGTCTGGAGTTCCAAACTGTAAGGGCACAGTTTTAGAATACAATGTATCCTTTTAGACACATCATGAAACAAGAAGCTCATCTTGCCTACAATCATGCAAATTTGAAATCATATTCATTCAAAGTCATTCCATACAGTTGGAGTGACATTAATACAACTTTCCTGTATAATACAACTCAATGTAAAGAGAAATTACAATAAAAAATACTGACAAACACAATAAGTGGCTGTAAACGCACCAGTGTAAAGTAAAAAGCATTTTGTTGTTGTTGTGAAAAGGAGCAATGAAACAAATAGGGAATAGCCAGCAGTTTTGAGAACATCTTTACACTAAGAAGCAAACAAATACCAAACAGGAGTATCAATCTTTTTCAGAGTTGTAAAGGTACAGTGCACTCACGTCACAACATACACGGTTTTAATGAAATTCTCACTACAGTGAAGTAAATATTCAGGTTCCTAACTTATCAGCAATATATCTTCATATACTTTACTGTTTGGCTATAATGAAATTTCATTATAATGAAAGAAAATTGCCAGTTCTGAGGGCTTTGCTATGACGGGAGTCACCTGTATGGCATAAGTTGGATATAAAATGAAGCTAAACAAGATGCTGATCTTCCTTTGATAATGCCCATCCCTCCTCCATCTGCCGGTACCTCCCAATACTCACCCCGTTCCCGTTGGGGAAAGTGGTGCCTTCCATGGCGCTCATCGACCGGCTGACCTGCATGCCCACCGAGTTGTGCTGGTTCTGGTGCGACGTCCGGTGGTGGTGGCCAAAGTCGGCGATGGTCGACAGCCGCCTGATGGACGCCCGAACGATGTTGCTTGGCTCCTCATAATGGTGGCTTTAAGTGTATAATAATAAATGAGAAATTTGAGAGAGGAGAAAAAGGGCAATTACTTTGGGGGAAGTGAAAACATAGTTCTCATATGCCTGCGGGACTACTGACTTTTGCTCTAAAATGTGCACATGTGCATAAGAAATTAGTAAAATAATGACGTAATGAAAGTTTCAGCTGGGTAATGACAAAAATGGAAAATATTAGCCAAAAAGGTTTGCCAGAAGTACTACAGTCATAGAAAATACCTGATTGTGACTGCTATAAATTCTTTTTAAATAATTGATCATTGAAATTTGACAAATTGGACCACATCAGTATCCGGCAATCTCCTGGGCTTGAGTGAATCACATGCAGTTACACTGACTGTATTTTGAAAATAAACTGCTAGGGCACCCTCGATCATACATTATGTTTTACCCAGCAATGACTGCATGAGGAGGACGCTTCAGGAATATAAGCCGTGTACTACAATTGAAATTATTTTACAACTGTGATCTCAAAATACTCCAAAACAAATCAAAATATCTGTGATTTATAGAAAAGTCACCTAGTATATGAAATGATGATTGTAAATAGGACAACATTTGTTATTTTCTCAATTAACTTGCATCCAAATGGGAAGTACTGTACGAGTCATAACCCGGAAAAAAGTTGATCAACATGTGGTACTCTAGAGACTCGTCACACAAAGTGTAGCAGTCATAAAACTTTAGATTTCAATGACCTTCAAAAAACCCAAAACAAAACAACATCGGATCAACAATCAACTACACAGGAAGGAGTTAGTACAATATTATGTAACCAGCACTGACTTAGTGATTACTATTTGTATTTACTGCCATGGGAATCAAGCTACCAGTACCTTATCTTAAACTGAAACTTGTCGTGTTTCCCATACCTAACGTCACGGCCGCTGATTAACAGGCAGATTGGATGTGAACAGAAACCACAAACAATGCAATAATCTCACAGACAGCTGATGACTAACGATGCACAGACCCCCCACAATGACGTAAAATTGGTGGTGTAATGGAACAAAGTGACACAGCTGTATTACGCTTTAGTCACTGCAATATCTGCCCTTAAATTGACACTGATCAGAGTAACTTCATGATCGTGCCCCCCTGCTTGAAGATACTACACAATGCAAACTAACAATAACACACAATGTCATCATGTAAGATGTAGGTGCTTCAGCAAGTGATATGATTAAGCATATTGTTTTGGTTGTGTAGAGCACAGACATACAAGCATACACCACACGACCTTAACAAAAATTTTTATTTGTTGCTTCACTTGCTACTTTGAAAATCACATTAAAATCTATTAAAAGGTCAAACATATCCTTTGTTCAAACTAAGAAAATACTTTGCATAAAGCAGGATTGATACACTACAAACAACAACAGTAGCGAAAACAGCAGCAACAACCCCCTCCCCCTTATCCAGCAATGGTGGCACCAAAACTGTGAAAATTCATCAGTTTTAAACAGATTGTCTGATTTTCCTAAAAAATTCACTGTTGTGTTCTACTAATATTGCTGATTTCACTCAATCCACATTTATATTTGGGCTTTAATTTTTTTTATATTCTCCTTAAGTTACATGAAGAGATTTTTTTAAAAAAAAAGTTTTTGGGGTAGCCCCCAAAAGAATCAGGGAGAATTGGCAGCTCTACTGAATGCTTCAGAGCCAGTAGAAAGTCTCTCACCTTCCCAAACTCGCTCGGAGCATCTTGGAGATGACGAGGCGGTCGTTGTGACTCATGTCGTGCTCCCTCTCGAGGCCGTCGATGATGGCGTCGAAGATCCCCGGCAGGGTCGTCTTCTGGCAGTCAAGGAGCATAAGGCCTGAACAGACAAGTTGCACCAAACCAAAGATTGCAAATTGATAGTTTAAATTGCCGTCACAAGCAGCTATAAAATGCAGCGTCGTATGCTAAGCTAAATTTTACTCCAATAAACTCAAGTTACTCGTCCAAGTATGAATGTACTACTCTGGTTTGCTCTAAAGAAGGATTAAAAACTAGCAGAGATACAATGTACACCAGATGGCTGTCTTCTAACAGTCTGAGCATCAGGCCTATATGGACAAGTTGCACCAAAGCTTTGATTCCAAAGTGATTGTTATAACTGCCCTCACGACTGCAATTCAGCTAAAATTTTAGTTTAATGCATTATTAGCATTTTTTATAAGTTATTGTATTCCCAACATGGAGATGATAAACTAAGAACATTCATGTTATGAATGACATTATTTTGTGGAGTTCTGAATGCTACGAATACCAGTAAACTTGTGAAATTTGTGGAAGTGAACCTAAGCATGAAATATGGTGTATACAGTACAGTTTCATGATCAGCAGAGGATGAGATTGTTGTAGTGATTAGATTTGATTTAAAAAATTGTTGTAAACACATAACTCTGAGACGTAAGGAATTGCATCACAATGAAAAAGTAAGTATGATTGTCTAGAGTTTGGGTATGGTGGAGGGGATGGTAGGAGTAACCATGGCGATGAGAAGGCATCTTACCATTCTCCAGGCCCTTGCGTAGCTGTGGGAGGCTGTTGAAGGTCAGGGAGGCGACGTGGGGCTTCCCCCACCTCTCAGAGCCATCCTCCCAGTCTTCCTCAAACTTGATCCACCTCGCCCTCTCCTTCCAGATCTTCTCTTGGAAGCCCTCCTCAGAGCTGTTGTGGTCGTACTGCCATGCATCCAACTGCACAAAGAGCTGATAGTGGCAACCAGAGAGAGAGAGAGAGAGAGAGAGAGAGAGAGAAATAGATAGATAGACATAGAAAGATAGACAGACAGAGAGATAGATAGATAAATAGATAGATAGATAGATAGACAGAAGATAGACAGATAGATAGATAGATATAGACAGATAGATAGACAGATAAATAGACATAGATAGATAGAGAGATAGACAGACAGATAGACAGATAGAAAGATAGACAGATAGACAGAAAGATAGATAGGTATATAGACAGATAGATACATAAACAGATAGGGAGAGAAAGAATGCGAGAAAGATAGATAAGATAGACAGAGAGAGAGAGAGAGAGAGATGATGCATTAATATGCAATTAAATTTTTTACTTAGGAAATATTCTACATTTAAGTCCATCTGCAAATGCATTTTTCTATCTGCAAGGGCACTACCCAACATTCCAAATACAGTTAGATACAGTGTATACTGAATAAACTGACAAACAAATCAGAATCCTTCAGTGCATTCAAAAAGTAACCAAGCCCCGACGAAGTGACTTCCATGCCACCGTGCAGCAACTGACCTGTTTTCCAAACCTCCTTTGCTGGCGACGGCTACTATGGTTGGCTCTCATGATGTTCGATTTCATCTTTGAAATTCACTCCCGCATAAAACACACTTCCAAAATGTCACTTTGAATGATCGTCGTGTGATGCCTCTCTCTACAATCCAGTACGTAAAAATTCTCTTTGAGACACAGAGAGGCGCTAGACTTGAGGAAGACGGATCAAGTCCACATGATTCTTGACGGAGTGTGTGATCGGCGAACTATAAGAATGCTACCAGCTTGTGCATCTGAACCGTGGAAATAGTTTTGCTGATGTGCTCACGACTGTCGCTGAGCAGGTTTTAGCAAATTCACTCACTGGCAGCACATTTAAGAGACAGCTTTGAAAACAACAGGCAAACCCAACACATCGCTTTGTAGGAAATGACAGACTGAGATAACGGGGTTGAGATCTGACTTGTTTCTCTGCTGGTATAAATTGTTCCTGTGATGTCAAGAATTGTGCATGACACATAACAGGTCACCCTAACTGAGTAACAGATAATGGGGACACAGTAAGAGAAGCAAACTGAACAAATTTAATGGAAAGTAAATTCTCATAGCTCTTCAAAATATTAACTTTTAAACAAATTTTGCCCTAGTTCAGCACAGCTAGAAATTCATGAAAATGTCCATGCCGCAGGACACTCCATGTGAATGCAGGATTCTACAGAAGAACAAAAAGAAGATGAAACCTATGCTGTAGATTCTTTGTACGACTGGGTCTCGTATGCCCTACAGATTGGGGCTTCAATCTTCCGCTCTCCTCCAGCAATGATTCATTCTCCGGGTCTCAATCTGAGAGAGCAAAGATCGGAGGATGCTGGATTCCAGATGGCATCTGGCGAGATATTCCCAGCAGTGTGAACGTGTGAAGAGTGTGGAGTGGAGGCTTACATCACTGCTTGATGCTCCAGAGATGCTCCAGAGGGAGGAAAACAAAGATACTGGACAAGGACGAGGATGGGAACAGATCACGTAATACCGTACACACAGCTAACCCACGATCTTTACTTTAGTTCCTCAAGTATGTTCTAAGAAGATATACAGTATCCTTCAGTCTTTGACTCAAGCAGAACATTTGGTCAGCAAAACAGCCATAAAATTTGTCGTTATTTCCAGAATATTCAAACCTCCATCCTTCCAGAAATGTTTGAATCTCTCCATGGATGCAACTGTGACCAGCCAGCGAGACCGCAATGCGCAAAATGTCATCGTATTTGGAAGAACCTCAAAACACCATCAACGGCAAACATGAAACAAGCCAACTCAGGAGAAATTATACTGAACTAGAAATGTCGCTATGGCGACTGGTATGCCTCCGCCATAATGCATGATTCTCCTAATAGGTCTATAGTACATGTGGACAATGTGTGATTACATTTTCACAAAATTGGCAAAATATTAAAATGACATGTTTGTCACAAATGTATTGAATGTTTACCTTCCTTGACCTATGTTTATTGGATGAATAGGAGAGCATGTATTTGGGGATTTAAGAACTTTAACTTGACTTTAACCATTTCATAAGTTTATGCACTGAGTAATTTTCAAGGTATGGAGAAAAAGCGCAATTTCTGTATTGAACAGTAAATTGTTATCATTTTCATCTGGCCTTTGATTTATACGAGAATCACTGTCAGGCAGAACATACATAAATTCAGCATGTTCTAAGTTTCAAGATAACTTGAGCCACTTCCGAGATATGGAGAAAGAATTAAATTCAGCACTTTCACTTGATCTTTGACCTTTTGACCTTCGACCTTCTTGGCAAAAAAAAAAAAAATCCCAGAGAATCTCTATTGGGTTATACATGCATACGTCAAGTTAAAAAAAAAAAAAAAGTCCTGCTGGCATTGCATAAATATAAGGAAAATAGTAAAATTTTGAAGTATTGCCCTTGACCTTTGACCCCTGACCTTTGACCCGATGAACCCTAAATTCCCTAGATAACCACTGCCAGTCAGTAGATGCATATACATACTATGTTCCATGAAGATATCTTGAACAATTTCCAAGATACAGAGAAAAAAGTGAAAATTTAACATTTTACTTGACCTTTTGACCTTTGACCTTTTGACCTCATGACCCCAAACTTTCACCAGAGAATCTTAATTGGGTAGTACATGTATACACTAAGTTTCCAGAAAATATCTTCAGGCATTGCATAGATATGGGGGGAAATAGTAAAATTTTAAGCATTTGACCTTGACCTTTTGACCTTTGACCTTGAGCATGTGCACCCAAAAGTTGATAGGCACAACTTCACCCCCTAATACACATACATGCCAAGTTTCATTAGGATACCTCAAAAGGTTTTGGTAGTTACCCTGTCCACAAAATTCATTACGGACGGACGGAAGGACGGACGGACGGACGGAAGGACGGACGGACGGAAAGACGGACGGACGGACGGACGGACGGACAACCCGAAAACATAATGCCTCCGGCACCACTTCGTGGCGGAGGCATAAAAACAGACCATTGAGGTGACATGTTATGACGTATGACTCAAATCTCAAGCAGAGGGAATCTTTTCTGTGTACAAAAACAGCAAAGAGAAGATGGGATGACCAGTGCCATGTAGCGGTCAACACAACAACAGGAAAGACAGTAAATAGAACACTTTATCCTTGAAACCTGTTATTCATGTCACCCATCAATCGTCGATCTTGCTCTTTTTAAGCTCGAAGGACACAATAGTAAATAGATTTATATATAGAATACACACACACACATATATATATATATATATATATATATATATATATATATATATATATATATATATATATATATATACATATATATATACACATATATATATATATATATATGACTTAGATTTATCAAACATTCCCTGTGCACTAATATGTAAAAGAGAGTCTCCTGAAAATACAAGGTGAATGATTTCTGCTGCAAGTGATACACAAATTGGCTTTCATCAACCTAAACACACAAGCACTGATTGTTAATTTGCTTATCACCAATATGTTAATCAGTTGCAATAAAAACACCTCGATGTAAGAATTCATTAATTTGAACTAAAGTATGATTTTTTTTTCCCTTCAGTTCTGTCTGAACTAAGAACATATAACAGACTGATGCATTAAACCAGAGCTACAATGTATCACTGGTCTGCTATCATGTGTACAAAAATTGGAGGATTAATGTGTTGAGTCAAAGACTGAGATACTAGCTGTGGAAAACAAGAGGATGCTCCTGCCTGAAAGAACACCAGCAAACCCCTCCCATAAAAAAAGAAAGAAAAAAAAACAACACACACTTACACACAAACCAAAAACAAAAAAGAGAAACACAAAGAAAAGGTAGAAAAGACGCAAAGATTTGCGCATCACACATCCACATATTTACAGAGCAGTGTATAAACTTCCAAGACCAGTGCCAGCACTAAATTCAAATACAACAGATAAACTCCTCATTCAAGTTCAAAGGACATACCACCAGTAATCCCTACAAAAAGAGCCACTATGCAATGACCCCATTTACCAACACCTCTTTTGTTTACTCTGTGTAGTATGACCCTGAGGGAAGGGGGGGGGGGAAAACTTGGCAGTCATGTGACAATCACATGACAGCTACTGGGACAAAGAAGGTCATTACCCCTCCAAGGTGTTAATTAGGCATCAAAGAAGCTAGTAGCCTGAAGGATAATGGCCTTTGTCAACTGTAAGCCACAGAATGGGAACTACCCTATTCCATTCATCCAACCTTCAGTTTGAATGTCCTTAATTCACCTCTCCATACGGAAACCAATGTCAACAACACATGTTCATGCCTTGGCTGAAAATGTTCACTGTAAAAATGGAGTAGGAAATTCATCCTTGATGACAGTACATTGTAAACTGTGAAATATGAACAATCACCCCCAGCATTCCCACTGATTCCCACTGATTAGTTACTAGCCATCCCCTTTAAATGGGCAGTTTCCCCACATGCGGATATTAGTAGTACATTGACAGAATATAAGTAGAACACATCGGTGAAGTTTGAGAAAATTGGACAATCTGTTCAAAACTAAAGAGTTTTGATTGTCCAATTTAACTCAAACTTCACTAATGTGTTTTACTAATATTCCTACATCTACTGAATCCATATATTAATTCATTTGGATGTCATACCCCTTTGATATGATAGAGTGCCTCAAACTTTGTCGGCAAAGGAAAGAAAACAAGATGAGCACACTAATAGAAGGGAGGAAAAAAAAAGAGGGAAAACAACTAACCGATTCAGGAAGTGTATGACTTCGTGTATGAGAGAGGACCTGGTTTACACTAGTTTGGACCAGAACAACATCGACAATACTTTCACTGAAGGTGGGCAGAAATCAACCTCTCTTTCTCAAAAAAAAAACATACACACAAAAAAAACATGTTTCAAAATAGATCACAGCTAGATAGCTGCTGTTGTGCAAGAGTTTGTGGACTGGACGACCTTCTGTCACTGACTGAGCTGGTTAATCTTGATTGAAAACAGAAAAGACCAATGTTGTCGGACACTCCTAGAACACTGTGATGTGCTCCATTTGGTCATTTCTAAATGAAAGCAATCACGCAATCAATATCCCTTCGTCGTTTCTTACTTCCAAAAAGGACAACCAGAATTAATTCCGGGATCTGAGACTGTCAACAAAATGCTAGAGCAAACTGAAGACGCTGTTGTCGAAAGATATGTTGAGCCCTATCATCACACACCCTGATAATGTTGAACATATTGAAAGAAATAAATTGTCCCCAGGATCATCTTTACAACATACATACCTCGTGAGGTTCATGGGCCCTCTTGGTGCTAATTGGGAAGCGCTCTTGAGGGGTGAAATGTCTGCGATCCCTTCCCCTGGAATCTAGTGAAAGAAGAATGAATGGGGACATCATACATCATGATATTCATATGACATACAAGAGTTAGACAAGATAATTTACTGTGTACACGTACTGTGAAAGATATACAACTGTAACTGCACCATATTCACAAAATACAGTTTGAGGGACAGTCTTAAAATTCTGATCATTGTAACAACGTGGCAGCATTAAATTCCAGGTCACAATGAAAGACATTGTAGGTATGTGAGATACAGACTGTGCTTCCCATTCTACACTCTAAAGCCACTTGTAAATGTCTTGAGCACTCAAAATAGGCAAAAGAATTGAATGAAATTGAAATCTTTACAGTTCTTTACCATTCTTATCACTGAGCTGGTTCCAGTAATACACATTTGACTGTGGATGCATCCCTTCCTAATAACAGCTGAATGAAATAAAAAATATGCAAGCTTCACTCCTAACTGGGAGAGATGTACAATGTACAGTGTACAATACCTGCTACTGTCCAGAATGAGTGAAATGCTTCCAAAGTTTAAAATAGTTAAAAAAAACAACAACTATACACAGTGTTTTACATTTCACTTCATTCATTCATTCTTTGTCATTTCTAACAAGAATATAAATGTAGGCTACAACTGTACAAAACAAACCATGCTAACCCCTCCCTACAATATACATGTACATATTTTACATGATATATCAAAATATAGTAGAATCGAATGATATAGGCCTACATGTAAAAGGTTGTGAAGCAAAGATGCATGATATTTACTAAATAATGTTGAAAGTGGAGGGGAAGCCAAAAAGCAGGGCTTGCATTATTGCAATATGCATTCCCCTCAAAGCCATTATTGATAAGGTACAGAAAAATGTTGGCTACAGGGAAACATACTCTAGGAAAAACATGTCTCATCTATCAACATGCAATGTTGCTTATAATGTATGTACATTGTACATAGCAAAAAAAGAAGAAAAAAAAAAAAACCTGAAAAGGAACATGCCTGGGAGATGTTGCCATGACAACTTGCCATGAAAGCAGTGTTCCTGTTTATCTGTGTCCAGAATCAACAGTGCCAGCTGCATAAAAAACTTGAAATATGCAAACTGACTCCACCCCCCCCATCTGAGAGCTACATTATGTACAGTACAGTAGGTTTGTATGATTATGCTGCGCTCTGACCTTTTGTGACAATCAAATTTGTGTGTGGTTGTAAAAGTGTTGCAAAATGAAGATTTTTCCGCAGCCATCACTGCATCTTCTGCCACAAATGAAATCCAATAAATGATATCATTATTGTATGCGGAGTGATTTGTAAACCTGCAGTGACCGAAAACCATTGGTGCATTACTGGCGTAATGGTGACATCTACTGTATAAGTAGTAGACTCTGCCCCTACCACAAACACTTTTGTTCAATGTAAACACAAATCAAACTACAAACATACACTGATGAGTTATGCTGTCCTCATTTTGTCTCCTACTGTTTGACCACAAATGTACAAATGAGGACTCAATGACTATTTCATTTGATAAAGATATCATATGATAATCTCAATTTCACAGCGATACAAGCGTAGAATAGAGAGGGGTATACTTGTGTACAATGACCCTCGTTAGATGAACTTTTTGATTATCTGTTGAATACTGGCTGACCACAACCTATTTAACTCTGATATTGCTCATCAAAATCAAGCGGACAAAAAAAAAAAAATACATGTGTTTTATGCCCAGCCAAAATAACTTAAACAGATAATGATATCAAATATATGTTACAGGCATGCATCTTCTTCTTTTTTTCTCATAAAACCACACATTTTCATCTGTTAGAATGGTGTTTAGATTTTCCTCAGAACACCCACCTACCCTCCGACAGCAGATTTCATCAGGATTTGCTTTTTCTGGCAATGAGCAACCGAGTAAATCGAGTTTCTACTGGTGCAACCTTCTGTGAACCCAACTTGAAAATTGTCTGCATGAATGGTTGATGAGTAAGACATGGACCTTGAAACTAGGACCCAAAATCCTGACAGGAACCCAATTGCCTTTCCGTGGGATTACAATAACTCAAAAAAAGGAAAGTTGCCTAAGATTTGAGTGAAACAAAACAGCATCTTCTTCCAGAAGCAAAAAATAAAAAATAAAAAATAATAAAAACAAAACAAAAATGAGTGAATAAAAAGTAAAAATACATTTTTACCTTGTCCCTGAACATGAATTCATTATCAGCATATCTTTAAGAATGCTATAAACATGAGGAACTATAAATAGAAACCAATTTCTCCTCATATTCTTGCTGCCAAGTTAATAGCTTTGAAAAAAAACCAAACAAACAAGTCAAGCAATTACAGAAAAACACACAAAAAAGAAACATGATAATCTTGGTATCATACACTTACACAAGTACATGTAGGACTTGGACAAGGAAATGGCTGAAATTTTTAGCGTAAAACATCTACTTCGAAAAGAATCTTAAAGCTTCATAATCAGCACATTCTGGATATGCTGTATCATGTCCTTACATTTATGTGAGTCACAATGCAGACTACAAGGTTTTGTAGAGATCCTTTAAAACAAAAAATCTGAAAATTTTCCTCATCTAAATCAATTTTATTTAAAAAAATAGATTAAAAAAGACAAACTAACAAAGCAAAGGCTGTAATTATTTTGTTTCTTTCATTTCATTTTACAACACGCCAAGGCAAATGGAACACTTACTCTTTTTAGTTACCAGTCCATCAGCATTTCGGTCACTACCAGCCATCACACCTGTTTTGAACCCTTTTGATGTTTAAAAAGCTATTTGCTCCATAAAGACTTGTGCTTGTAATTTGATCCTCTTGAATCTTTCCTGTGCAAATCATTCTTGAGGTGTGAACATGCTGCTAAAAGAGTCTAGGACAAAACCCTCACTTCTCTTCTCTTTCACAAGGCTTTCAGACCTACCCAATTGTCTCAGAGGATTAGTCAGGCATAATCTGTTAATCCACTGATAAAACACTGCCTCAGATGTAGGTTGTTGTTGTTGTTGGGCTTTCTGCTCCTGTAGTCTTTATCAAGACCTAGGTATTTTCACACCATCCTGTCACTGTTGTACCGGTAATCAGTAATCTTTGTGTCAGATTCAGTTTGATAGAATACTGCTGATGTCGGACTAATCACTTGCCCAGTCTTGGAGTACCCCCTTTTTTCTTCCTTTCTTTAGGTTTTTTTTTTTTTTTTTAACTTTTTTTTTTTAACTTTTTTTTTCTTACATTTGTACCTTTGTCTCATCTGTCTGGTTGAGACAATGCATTTGAGACATCTATGTTTCATGAGCTGAAAACACATCTACTGTCTGAGGAAAATGTAATCCTGAAGAATGAAGCCTATTGACACGACTGATTTATTTCTTCACTGTATGTTCCTCCTGTACTAGGATATTGGGCGTAAGGTAATCTCATAATGTAACTGGAAACCACTTAAAACACATCAAGGTTAACATAGACATTGCACTGTGCACCAACAGCAAACCAAGCTACAATTTACCCTTTAAAGTTGAAATGTGCCGATGATAATGATTATTCTTACATGTGAACACACACTTTTAGTTGAAATTTATTTTTGCCCCAATGTAGATGAAATATTGACATACAGTCATACTTTGTTAAAACATATAGGAAAAATGGGCACACATATTGGCATTTCATATTCCAGTTGTTTGTAAAGTCATGTGTAACTTTACAAACAGCCTTCTGAAACAGGGCCCTAGTTGGTTCGAGTATCTATCCGTATATATATACAATAGGTATTCAAACAGTGGATGTACTGCATTCATCTTTTCATGAAGAATTTTGCCTCATAGAGAGAGTTGAGTATTTTGACTGAATGGGTGAAATTTAAGTAAAACACCTGTTTTAATTATATCTAATGCCAACTGAGTTACAAGGTCTTATCACCTCCAAGGACATTATATGCACACCAGCACAAAATCAGCCGAGATGCTCCAGCAGCCAAAGGAGTCAAGTCTGTCTTTGCCATTGGCAAGGTAAGTGGATACTCTGTCAATGTGATTCTCCCCATGTTCAGACGCAAGCCAGTTTATACCAAAACTCAATAAACAAATGACGTATAAAGAATCATCGTATAGCCGACATACTGTTCAGACACTAATCTCGACCATTCTGGCAAACGTCGCATAGATGTGCAGTTTCTCACTGTGCATGCCGTTATTGTCATGAGTGACAGGTATAGGGTCACCTTACGTGTGCGCTCCCATTAAGCCCCGCGCTGTTATACCGTTTTATGGTCGCCATACTTTGAGATGCACAATGGACAAGATGGAATGCTGATTCGTTATCAAGTTCTAGTTCGAAACGATGCTCTGACCATCGTTTTGTTAGTCAGCATTCAGACATATAAATTCATTGTATAGCTACACCTGTATACCATTTTGGTATAGCTATACCATTCTAGTATAAATTGTTTGCGTCTGAACATGCTGTAAATGATCATGGCCTCGAGATGGTTAATTCCCCACTTGCTAATTTCCTTACTAACCGTCTTCGTAGTTGTCGTCGGTGTCGTTCTTCTCTCCGCCGTCCACGGCGTCATTCTCGGACTCATCATCTCCCCCGATCTTGAGCTGCACCTGCGGTCTCCCATCCTCCCGCTTCTTGTACCTCCGCATAGAGGGTGGTGTCGTCGTTGCCGCGGACTCCTCCTTCACACTGTCCAGGGCCAGCTGAACCCTGCGGTTGGGGTCATGTGCCCGCGACTTCTTGCGCAAGCTGTCGAGAAGAAATCGGGAGAGCAACAATAGTCATAAGTACGGAGAAGCCACAATCAAACTGGACCCGGAATGGATAGAAAGAAGCTTTTTTATAAGAATCATGTGAAGACCTGAGTGTATTGATATTACAACTAGGTTTCACTAGCTAACCCGCATGAACAAGTTTGTAGCTCTTGGATTGCTTTCTGCATGCACCATCACCTTGTTGTGTGTGCTTAGTATTGGGTAATATACTGGAGAAAAAGCCCAAGGATGCTGGGATAAGGAGACCAGATGTCAAAGAAACAGCAGTGACACAAAGAGAAGTAAACGAGAATGAGAGATTAAGATATAGACAGATAGATAGAGAGATAGATAGATAGATAGATAGATAGAGAAATACACATAGATAGATAAATACAAAATAGATAGATAGATAGAGAGAGAGAAAGATAAAGAAAAAGAGAGAGGAGATAATTTCAGAATATATGAAAAGCCAGATCAACTGCACAGGCAGTCAAAGAGAAAGTTAAAATTGTAACTGATCAATGAGTCCTGAAGTTAATGCAAATTCAGATTAGAATACATATGATTGAATCAACAACTTCTTCATCCAGGAAATGCTATATGTACAAACTTTCATTTCTACAAGCTTTTTACTTAACTTTGAGCACAAGTACACGGAGCTGTCATTCACGTTGTATGCATACAACACGCAAGCATTCATTTTCACATAGCACTTTTCCATCACTTTGCGGCAGTAAAAAGTACTGAACGACATTTGCCTGTCGCCAGGATGTTAACATGGTATTGAATTTGTTTGTCTGCTTGGCTGTTACTTTATATCACATGAGTGAAGTACGACTGTACATATCATATCCTCAAATTCTGAAATTGATATCAATTCAATTGAATCGATTACCAACTAGTACTGCCTGCCAGTATAATACTTGATTGCTTTTTTTTTTTATCCTGCATCATTCTTTCCTTAAATTATCAATTCTATGATCTATGCCTGGGAATAGAGAACAAATAGAAACACATTGCATATTAAAAGGGTTGACCAAATTCTACTGACACGAATCCTCTCATGTATGGACAGGTCTGAACTACTTGCATCCAGGAACCTTTTGACAGGAATGAAAATGTCTCTAATATAAATCTCTTCTCTTTTTTTGCACATTTCTGTAGTTGCAAAATTATGATAGGAAAAGACATAAAACAGCAACAACCAAGAAATAGGGACCATCCAAAAAGTCAACTAAGGAAATCTGACAAATTTCTGGTCATTTCACCTCTTTATAAACTCAACGTTGGAACCAAGAAGTGTCTAACACTTGAAGTAACTAAATGGATAACAACAGTTTCCTTGTGGCTCAATGCTGGAGTGAGTGGGAGCAGACAAAAGTTGAAATTGGGGAGAGGGACATCTCAAAAGTTATTTAGGAGGACAAGGAGAAGAAGGCTAGGCTTGGAGGAGACTGGACGTAAATTGCATGGTTGTAAGAACAAAAGTAGGAAGAAAGAAGGGAGAATGGAGAATGGAGTAAGGGATGAAGGTTAAGAAGAAGATGGAAAACAGAAATGCGTAGATTTTCCTGCTCAAGTATAATCCACTGCTTAATGGATACCATGGCGAACAACAACTTCCAAGAATCAAAGGGTATGACGGTATGACAATGAAGCCCTTGACGAAGCCTCGTAAATAATCACAAGCCTGGGTTATAAAGAACAAACAAACATTGTAACAATGTGGTGATTACCACATAAGGAGTGAAATAGTAAGACTACATCACATGGACATAAACTATTGAAAAACATGGATTTTTGTTCCGGATGGTGAAAAATGTTGCCTTCTCATAAATAAGCCTCTGTATATTTGTTTATTAAGAAACACAGTGTTTAAATGAGGAATTAGCATTAGGCCTATCCCTTTTCAGGATAAAATTTGGTGATTTCCCATCATATTGACAATGTAAATTTGAGTTTATGAAAGTTATGAATTTTCCCTGAGTTGTTGATCTTGTGAATATCGACCGACTCGCAAAATTTACAAAAATACATCCCAGTCATATTAGTTAGTAAAAGCCTGTTGGCACAACCATGACAAACTGCTCGTGCAAACAACATCAAGGGGACCCATAAAAAAAGCATTAATCTGACTGGATTACTAGATCTTGTCGAGACTAATGCATCAGCCAATCTCAGCACCGCAGCAAGACAGCACAATATACATAACCCCATCTTAGCACCACAGGGCACTAGCACAAAACACTTCACCATTAAACAAAGACTTCTATGGCAAAGTGCTCCAAGGCCCCACACCATAAAACAGACAAGTACGTGCTTAAAACTTTCGAATCAATGCCTCAGTCTCAGGCGGTAAACAAACAAGTTGCCACAGCGATGAAATGACACCATTTGCTAATTTCAAAGAGTGGACTCCCCCCCCCCCCCCCGTGATTTTTCCTGTAACACATTCCCCATTAAAAACATCTACAATTTCAAAAGCTTTTCCTAGCAATAAATAAGATTTCTGTGAGCAATTAGTTAAAGCAACAAATGGGGAAACATACCAAAAAGTTGAATTCAACCAAAAACAGCCGAGCATTGATGCATCAGATTATATTGTACCTATGAACCATTACAAAACATTCTCCCTTCTTTTTCTAAGGTTGGGGCAAGTGGGAATGTTCCCTATGGCTAATAACATTAATCCACGTTGGAAACATACCGTGGCCAACTGTGGCGACGACATTTTCACCGTACCGTGGCATATCGCAATTTATCGATCAGTTTGTGCGTGGTTGTGCGATTGAGCAAAATATGTGAAGTTGGCAAGCGGTCAGCTGAGTCAGGGGGTGTGAACGTGGTAAGCAAAGAGTTAAGAAGTAGCTCCAATAGACATCAGTGGTATTTCTGTCGGAGTAAGGGGTCAACATACAGTCAGAATACAGTATGTAATGTGGGTGGATGACCAACAGGGTATATACAGTCTACCAGCCACTTTCCAAACAGTAAATAATGTTGGTTTTGTTCTTAGTCCCGTTTAATCTGGAGCGTTTCCTGTCGACCCTGGCATCTGGCCGCGTCACATCGAGCCCTTCTCACGCTATAGGAAGGGTTACAGCCCAGACAACTTGACATATAGGCCTATTAAGTACTATTTACCACATACACCGTAATACTTCTGGAGAAAATAGATTACACTTCATACTTGGCCTTTGTGGAATTTGGTTTTAATTGGTATCACCACGGAAGTTCAGTAAAACAATGCGGTTTACTATCTAGATTTGTGTGGGTGTGGGTGTGCGTAAGACAGGGTTCCGCAAAAAGGGTCAGCGGCCTTATACTACATCATGTAACGATACTTTCCACGCTTCAGTGCCATTTTCGTCATTGACGGCAGTAATGACAGGGTGGATGGGGGAGTTGAATGGGATACATGTAGCTCTAGAAAAACAATTAACAGGTTTTTTTGCCTTGATCAAATCTGTATTATGGTGATGACCATTAACCTCTTAGGAATCATGTCCGCCCGTGATAACTGGCTGCTGTAAACTTATTATCCTTGATGAGCTGTTCCGATATAGTAAATTATTCATGCGCATCCTATTATCAGCCCTAGATACCAATGGGGGTGGAGGGTGGGCAGAACGATATCTGAAAGCAGAAAAAAAGGGAAAAAGATGAACAATGACTCAGTTCATCATGGTACTGACACATCAACCATCGCGCATATATATCAGCTCTAATCACATGTATATACATTCCCCCAATAACATTTTGTGCCCCTTTTCTGTTACGCTGGACTGCACTTCAATCATTATTTTAATCATGAAATTATGCATACACTGGTAGAATGTCACTTCTTCAAATATATGTATATCGATGTCTTATTTCAAAATTACATGAAATGTACTCATGGAAAACTGAAAAACACAATATACCACCTAAGATAACATTCACAAAAAAAAAGATGTCTTTTCAAGTAATTCCAATGATGTTACAACTTGTTTGATAAACGACCACTTGTTGTCGGATTAAATTGCCAGCTGGCAGATGCTGGTAATTTTCATTCAGGACCATGGATTATGCAAATTATCAGTGTGTAAATGTGCAGGACTTACTGCTTACGCTGACTGACAGACATCCAATAGTGAACATGTGCTAACACTAGCATGTGCAAAATACGTTTATTTCTTGCTTGTTGTAGTTTACAGATAAAAATCAAAGCAATGGGTTTGCTTCAAGCTACTTTAGTGTACTGTATAAGCTGTTATTTTCGTGAGGGTTCAATTTTTGAAAATTTTGTGAATCACAATTGGATTGCAAATTAAACAACACATGAAAATGTCTCAATGCGCTTTGTTAATGGAGCATTAACGTAAATGTCAGTGCATCGATTTGCGAAAACAACATCTCATGAAAATGTCTATGACCTTGTCATTTGCGAAAATATCTATACACGAAAATAACAGCATATACACGTACAGTATTTGTATTATATATCCCATCGTATGCACATTTCAAATTGTTTTTCATAATATTTTGTCATCAGTGACATTCTACATCGCAAATGGTCTAGCAATGAAAAATTCAGATGCTGTAGCCATGTCACTACAATGATGATAAATTGCAATTAAGGCCAATGCCATGGCCACAAGTAGAAATCCTACAAGCTGCCAGTCTCTTGCCTTATCATCCAAACTACTAGGACAGTACGAAATTTGGGTTTTGGTCCTGATTTTTTTATTTTTTTTTTCAGGGTTCTTCTTTTTTTTCAAAGATTTCTGCAGGTAGCTTTTATTTTGAGAAATCTGAACATGAAACTTTCGCTTAAGATGTGCTGCCATACATTGTAGATTGATGCTTGCCAGACTTGACCTACATGTACTACTGGATTTCTTCCATTGTGAATGATAACTTGTCAATAATTTTGCTGTCAAACTCTGTCAGAATACAGCTAAAATGAAGAGGATGATGATGATTGATGATGACGATGATGATAATGATGATGATGATGATGATGATGATGATGATGATGATAATAATAATAATGATAATGATGATGATGATAATGATAATAATAACAGTGATAATAATAATGATAATGATAATAATGATAATAATGACAATGAAATCAGAGTAAAAAGGATTATTTTGATACTGGCAATAAAACAGTATTGGCAATATAATGACCTCTTTCATATAGCACACAATTCTGTCATATTGTACTATCTCCTTGTGCTGATAATAATAGTAACATATGAGAAGAAAGAGGGGGATGACGGACAATATACACTTAGCAGTTATTCTGCACAAAAGCAGTCACGACAATGGAAAGTTTTACACTGGTCAATAACATGTCCAAAATTGGCAGCGCAGAAATCTTTGCAAATGTTGAGAAATCCAACTTCTGGCAAGTGACTCTGAAAAGGCTTACGCAAAGTACATTGTACATACGTCAATGGAGAGCTTGTGATTGTGTTGTTTGTTGCCACTTGTAATTGAAAGAATGAAATGACAACTTTTGAGGGAGATATTAAAGCAGTGATATGTGAACTTCTCATGTCTCAATTTCCCAAAGTACGGGAAAAGCATTAACAACTACAACATGTGCATATATCAATTCTACGTTTTGATAGCGCACATCTTTGCAACAAATCAAACAAATAAATAAACTTAGCAGAGGCCCTCCTGGAAAATGAATCGAAATGTCCTGCTGGAAATAAAGACACAAGTCTGTTGAATATGGGATGATGGAAAAAGCAATCAAGTGAACTACATCATTTAATGATAATCAAAGACATCTGATTTACAAGTACACCGGATAACCTACTGTATAATGGCGTCCATTCTGGGTCTGGTTCCAGTGACACAGAGGAAATTTTTGTCAGAAGTTCGGCAGCTATCTGTTTGTTGTTTTTTTTCTCTTTGTCCCTGTTTGTAAACAACAGTACAAATGTAACTACACACACGTACAAAAGCAAAGACGGTACTGTGGATATTAGTCTGCAAGCTGAAACAAGGGTAGTAAATTGTTTTCAAAGATCTCTCACAGGACTTGGAAGAGACTTTGCAAATCTGCACAGTTACGGATCCTTGTCATTCTTCATGTTGTTGACAATTTCCATGCAAATTCTTCTCGCAACAAAGCCCCAAATCCTCTTTTAAGCATGGCCAAGCACTAAGACACAAACACTCCTCATGATGAATAAAACAATTCTCTTTGCTGATCTGGTCCTTTCAGAGTGGCGTCCACTTAACTTATGACACATGCAGCAACAAACAACAACCAACTTATGGAAGAACCGTAGATGGAAGAATTGTAGCTATATACAGTGAGTTCACACTGAATATGAAGTTGAGTGAGAGCCGGCGTATCGTGTTGACCACGGATGATGTGTTCAAAACACCTCCACCACACCAGTATACATCATGTGGGGAGAGGTACAGACTGCGAAGTTGCGGAACCAAACAAGCTACACCTGTTTCTCCACTTTATACCACATACGCACGCTGCTAATGTTTGGCACAGTCGGTATCAGTGAACTGCAGGCTCAAAGGGGGCATAATTGAATCCTCCTCTTCGTTCAAGGCACAAAAGTATAACTTCCAAATATGGGAGACATTACAAATGTTGCAGCGGTCAGTCTGTGCTTACGCTGTGGCCTAAACATGCAAAGGCCAGTCACAGTTGACCTTCTACATGTATATTCATGCCCCATGTCTGCAATTCTGGGAAGGTGGGTGGTACAAGCCAGTGAGTAATAGGTACTCCCCCTTTCTCATGGGGAAACTGTTTACACCCCCACTGAACTACCAGCCAACCACAGGGAGAGCGGGCACTAAAGTGGCTGGTAGGTGGTGCACGTGAAGAGCAGTAGCATGTGTAGCAACATAGAGAGTCATCTGATTTCTCGCGGTAGATCTTTCAAAGCCTGCTGTGTATTGATTATGATGCAGCTTACGGTGCGTGATATGCTCTTTCCGGGCAGGCACTTTTTATGCACAAAGACACACACTGCCAGCACAATTTCCCCACACTTGCATATCATACTATACCACTGTATGTATTATACCAACAAGTGTGCATAGATGTATGTCTTTGTGTGTGTGTATGTGTGTTTCTGTGTGTTTTTGTGTGTCACTGTGTGTTTGTGTGCATGTGCCTTGAGCGGGAAGTTGTTGTGCAGTATTAAAATTGTTGTGTAGTGTGTGCACTCAAGCATGACACAAGTCCGTGCAAGTTGAGGTTATTCTATTTCTATGCCATGCTATTATGAGGTAGAATTTGAAGGCAAAACAGAAAACCTTGAAGACATGTACCGGGTATAATAAGAGCATCAATGAAAACCTAGAGCTGGCTTAATCGATGTGCCCATGTGTTTAACAGCTGCTATATTAATGTCTTGAACAAATCTCCAACTGATTAAGGGACATTAATAGGTTTAACATAAAATCATGATTTTGGCTGATATACTAGCAATTACACTACAACCCCTTCCACCTAGAGTGCATCCATATTGAAACACAACAAAAATTTGATTTGTTTCCTTATCAACTTTATGAAAAACAAAACAAAACGAAACTTTAGTACAAGATTTTGTGTAACACATGTGAGACCATGACATAATCATGTCACAAAATATTAATCCTTTTGTTTTTCTAGCATAATGGAAAAACAAACAAAACACCTGACTTACCTACATGTAATTCTGAAAACAGGGAGAGTTACTTGTATATTACGTTTCGTATCAAGAGGGAATGTGTACTTTTTGTAAATATGAAATTATTTGTAAATTCACATTATGAATTTTCTTTATATTATCGTCCATGCATGACATCATGAACTGTTGGAATTTTCTAATCCAGTGATGGCTGCATGGAAACTGTAAAATTTCCTAAATTTCCATCTTTCTTCAAACATCGCCGATGTGTTCTACTAATATTGCTGCATTCATCCAATGCACATACACATTTTTTTTTTTTTAAATACCTATAACTTTTTTGTTTGGGTGTGATTACTTTGAAACTTGAACAATTCTACTATATATAATTATCCGATGTTTTCTACTATGATTCATATGTATTGCTGCATAATCCACATAAATATTGGTATTATATTCCCCATTAAAGGAGACCTCCGGATGATTTTCAGATTTTTACATTTAAACAACTATAAATTTGTTATACTGAGGACAGAGTTTCAGAATTTAAAATAATCCAGATGAAAAATAGGAATATTTTCAAAATTTAGAACAAATTGCAATGAACAAAGATGATGACATGGCAGAGTCACCATAAGAATGCATGAGTTGGGGCTCAAGGAAGTAGAACAAAAGAAGAAGGCATGCATAGATTATACACAGGTGAACTCGCAAGCAAGCGGTATTGTAATGACAATTACACTGCTACATTTCTGAAATATGTGAGCCTCCTATGTCATCATCCTTGTTCAGTGTAATTTGTTTAAGGTTTTTCAAAGTATTTTTTCTCTGCTCAAGAACCACAATAAATTCAACAAATCTATACGTGGAGTTGTTGCTTTATGTACTACATGATGTGAAATTATGAAAATCGTCTGGAATGTCCCTTTAAACTTCCATAACTGTTTTGTTTATAGGTGAGGTTACTTTGAAACTTCTATGCTTCTATTCTTTACTCTCTTCATTAAAGTCAACTTGAAATTGTACTTTACAGCTTTTGTAAGACAAACTACATCCTTGTGGTCAAAACAGAAACTTGCTTAAACAAACCATGACCAAAAAATCACTGTCAGCCATGTAATATGCCCGGACATGTAGTCTGCTGAAATTGCAGGGACTTCCTGATTGTCCATTGGGGCAAGAGAGCTCATTCCCTTTCCAACTTCCCGTTTGTTATAGTAGCTTGATATCATGAATGCCTACAATGTTCAGTTCGCATACAGTGTCACGGAATGACTTCTGAGACTACCGTTATTTATTTGAATTTGGGTTAATTTCACAGCTGCATGCTCTCTGTTTCACCACGTCAGAAGATGAAAATATAGTCACATTTTGGTTCTGTATTTCTATAGTTTTACTTCAACATTTTAGCACAAATACATAGCTAAATGTGGAGGCTAAAGCCAAACTTTAAGAACGTAATATTACACAGATCATGTATTCCTCCTGCACAAAAACAGCTGTATATTGGAAACCCAATGAATAATGGCAAACTCTTGAAGGTTGACATTAAACATGAGTGACATTTAGTTAGCATATGATATCTAAAAGAAACAAAATGATATACACAGAAAGGAATGAATAAGTTAACATTGACTATGTACAAACTCAAGCCAAATACTGACAGATAACAAACTGTTTGGTACCAGTTCTGCTCATAGACTGTGTGGCTTTGCCCTGTAGATGGCGCTATTGCCATTTGGAAATTGTCCTGATTGGCCTCTGACAGAACTTAGCCAGGGGGGGGGGGGGGGGGGAATCACTATGTGTAGGGCCAACTTTCCTGGTTCACCCAGGGTTCTCTTTCTACCTCCCTGGTTCACCAATGCATAGAATTGGTTTGGAATGAGGAAAAAAATCAAATAAAACTAACTGGTGGATGGAACATATACTAATCTCAAGGTAAGTAGTCATCAAAACATGAAGATGATGACAATGACAGAGGTGATGATAATGTTGAAAGAAATGATGATGACATGATACTGGTAATGAGGAAAAGGATGATGTTGATGGTGGTGGTGGTAGTGGTGATAATGGTGATGATGATGAAAAAGTTGATGGTGAGATAAGACAGGTGGTAACACTGATGACAATAAAATGTTTGTAATGATGCTGTTGATAATAATGATGATTGTGATGATTATGATGTCGACAATGATGGTATAATCGAAGTGATGATGATAGATATGTTGATGGTGATAAAACAGAGATTGTGGTGATGATGATGATGACAATGATGATGGCAATAACATGATGAAGACCATCAATGATGACAAAATGATGGCCATATTATTTATGGTGGAGATGATGACATTGATGATGGTGATGCTATTGATGATGATTATAAAAATGTTGGTGATCACAGTCAAAATGTTGGTGATTACAGTGATTGTGGTGATGATGGTGACAATGATGATGTAATAAAAATGACAATAACGATGACAGTAACATGATAAAGATCATCAATGATGACAATAAAATGACGACCATGATCATGGTAATGGTGATGATGACGATGACATTGAAGATGATGGTAATGGTAGTGATGATGATGATGATAAAAATGTGTGTGATGAAAGTGATTGTGGTGATCATGGTGACAACGATGATGTAATAAAAATGATAATTATGGCAATAACATAATGACCATTCCAATGCTGGTGGTGATGAATATGAATATGATGATGATGATGATAATGATTATGATGATGATGCCTTTAGATATAATGGTGATGATGAAGTTTGATGGCAAGATGATTGATGCAATAATGATGGCAATAAAATGACAATGACCATGGTGATGCCACTGCTGATGATGGTGATGATAATGATGTTGATGATGGCAATGGTGGTAATGATAGCACTGATGAGAATGATGTTGTTTACAGTGGAAGATATGAGTAATCATCATAATCATGATGCTACACGTATGTATCTAAATACCATGTACAGTGTATTACATATACAGAATCCCATAATGATAGCAGAAAGAAAAGAGTAATAACATGTAAAAATTAAAGAATGAAATGCTAATACAATGGAAATACCATACTAAGACCAATCCTCTTCATTGATGGTACGAAAATTATGAGCATGATGCCAATATCTGCAATTCTAAAAGCAAACTGATGAACAATAAAACAAAACTAAAACCAAACATCCCCCCCCAAAACCCAAATCCTTAAAAAGAAACAATAACAAGTAGTTTATAATTTAAAAAAAATCATATTTTGGTGAAAAATTGATAAATTGTTAATGTATATGAAGCATGTAGTACCACTTTAAAAGTAAAGCAGTTATATCAAATATCATATAAAGATACTGGTTGGCAACTCTGTAATAGCATGAAGCAGTGTTAGTACAACTAAATCCCAACATTTGTGTAAAAAAGAAGAAGATATATCCCTACCATTATACATGTATACCTTTTGCACATGTGCTTTTACATTTTTTTTCAATTAAAAAAAAGCAAAGTTATTTCAAATAAAATGACACTTTATAAAGATCTGAAGGTTAAAAAAATTAAGTTTAAACTGTTATCTTAATGTGACAGCATTTACATCGTATCCAAATTTCAATTTCATAACATATATATTACTATTTCTTCTTGGAGGGAATAATTCCATGTTACCTCTGGAACATGCATCAGTGACATGTTTTTTAACTTTCAAGAAAAAGGTATTGACGCCTTCACAAATATTATTCATTAGTCACATCTTTGTTTCCTTGATAAACCAAGTGTACAATAGCCCAAAAGTATAGATGTATTGTGATGAAATCCTAAACATTTTATTAGCTTTTATGCTACTAAACACATATCACTGATGCTACTTTCCGCACTGATTTGAGCATGTTAATTTTTTTTCAACCAAACTACTTCCAAGGCAACCAATGCAAGGTTTGTTTCATGCACTATGCCAGGTTGATAAGCAAGAACATTTGTATATCTTTTACTGATTATTGCCAATTGACGAAAGCTTATAGCAAGGAGGCCTTATGGCTGGCTTTGGTAAACATTGGTTAGGCAGTTATGCAAAAAAAAAAAGAAAAAAAAAACGAGAAAAATAAAACCCTTTCTGAACAAAGATTTATACATAAAAACCATATACACAACTATGTATATGTATCATAAGCAATTAGTAGGGAATAAACAAGTATAAATGCGCCGTAGAATGAGGTCAAATCACCTTATTGTTAGTAGGAATAATCACCGGGGGCGCTAGAAGCCCAATGATATTTGATATCGTTTGAGCAGAGCTGATTATTTTGAATAAAAGCAGGGAAATCAAACCTCCATTCAGTAAGAACTCTGGATCATTTTTTTCCTCTTCATTTGCACAACACAGAGTTTTATAGTGTCCATGTTCTCAGGAGTTGGCTTTAATTTCACTGCTTTTATTCAATGTATCTACAAGCTCTAGGCCAAGTTCTCCCTTTAAAGATGTGAACCATACATACACATTCGAGCTACTGAGATGGTCACCTAAAGACAAGGATTTCCTGTTGAGAGATAACAGTGAGAGGGGTGGAGTTTGAAACAAATGCAAAATAAGCTCCAGCAATATGAAACAGGTGAACTTGATTAACTTGATAGCTTTGGCGATTTTGTCTTTACACACAGACAGACAGACAGACACACACACACAGACACACAGACAGACAGATACACACACACACACACACACACCATTGAATTGTTAAATCAGGAGGCAAGGACACAAATAGCTTTCTGAAAATATTGCGATAAATTCTTAAACTAATGATAATTCTTTAACCCACTGAGGACGAGTCCCGAGTATATTCGGGCTAATGTCTATGGGAAATGCATGTTGTAGCAAAATCAGCCCATCCTCAACAGGTTAACAATCTCTTGATATCTCGTTTGAGTACTATGGTATAAAGGATAAGATTATGGATTTGAAACAGTGAGTGTGGGGTTCAAATCCAAACCAGTGTAATCAGCCTTAATAATAATAATAATACCTGGTGTTTATATAGCGCACTTCACACACTTCAGGGTTTCAATGCGCTTTACAGACTATTATTACCCCGGTCACTGGATACATTATTTCCAACCAGCACTAACAGTGCTCATTCTCCACTCCCTGGGGAGCATTCCAGCCAGTCGCAGCCATTTTTACAGGCGTGCACATGCTTATCAACCAACATAAGCTTTCTCATCCTACCGGGTACCCATTTATACTCCTGGGTGGAGAGCAGCAATGTGGATAAAGTGCCTTGCTGAAGGGCAAACGTGTCGGGCTTGGCATGGGCTCGAACCCACGAACCATACCACGCTCATGTCGTTCACAGACGAGCGCTCTTATCCACTCAGCCACGACACCTCCACAGCCTTGGACAAGCCATTTATTCCTCTTGACCAAGGTGTAACAGTGTAGGTCTACATAAATCGGTACTTAGCAGTCCTGGAGTACAAATGGCAGGCCTTCTTGTTAGGCAGAAAGTAAATAAGACCCTAATAAATAAATATCATATCCCTTAATAATGGAAATGTAAATACCATGGTTCTGCCTCAACGCTGGACTTGAGATCAAAGGTTGACCATTTGAGCAATTAGTGTCCCATTTTCATCATCATCATCATCATTTTTGTGCACCTCCCCTTCCATTATGGGGGCACTGACTTCTGTTAATAATACCTCAGTCTTTTTCAACAGTGTTCCCATGACTGTCTCAGTCCAACATGCAAGCATGGTAAAGATTACTAAATAAACCTGTCTAATCATAAGTGCCCCAAGTGCAAATATATTCTGTTTATCAACATTACACTAACAAATCATTTCACTTGGAGCATTACTGGTTTATAGAAATGACATGAAGTGTTATTCTACATCAACTTTTTTTTTTCTTTCATCAAAGGACATGTCAAAATTCAATATCCTCCTATCTTTCTTACTTTGGCTGGAATATAAGATTGAGGAGAGGCAAGCCTCAGATCTTGCGAAATTCTGCTCACATTTCTCCGGCTAAACCACTAACATGGAGCTGCGTGTGTCTATTACCCCCCCCCCCCAAAAAAAAAAAAAAAAAGAAATAATAATAATAATAAAATAAAATGAAAATAAAAATAATAATGAATAAATAAAAATAAAAAATAAATAAATAAAAATAATGTGAGTTTGGCAAACGTCCTTAAATCTGGAGATGCAATCTCACTTCTACACTGCTTTTCTACAAACCACCCCTCGTTCAGTTATGAAAATTTCTTAAATGACATGAAGAGTCATTCAATATCAACTTTTTTTTTCTTACATCAAAGAATAGTCTGTCAAAATCCAATATCCTCCTATCTTTTTTTTTTTTTTTTTTTTTTTTTGCTGGAATATAAGATTGAGGACTGGCAAGCCTCAGATCTAGTGAAATTCTGCTCACATTTCTCCGGCTAAACCATTATTATGGTTCTGTGTGTGTCTATTTACCACCATCCCCCCCCCAAAAAAAAAATAAAATAAAATGTGAGTTTGGCAAACGTCCATAAATCTGGAGATGCAATCTCACTTCTACACTGCTTTTCTACAAACCACCCCTCGTTCAGTTATGAAAATTTCTTAAATGACATGAAGAGTCATTCAATATCAACTTTTTTTTTTCTTACATCAAAGAATAGTCTGTCAAAATTCAATATCCTCCTATCTTTTTTTTTTTTTTTTTTGGCTGGAATATAAGATTGAAGACTGGCAAGCCTCAGAGCTAGTGAAATTCTGCTCACATTTCTCCGGCTAAATGACTAACATGGTGCTGTATGTGTCTATTTATCCCCTCCCCAAAAAAAAAAAAAAAAAAAAAAAATTGGCAAACATCCATAAGTCTGGAGATGCAATCTCACCACTGTTCTGCTTTTCTACAAACCACCCCTCATTCAGTTTTGAAAACTTCCTTCTTTTCTCCTTTTCATAAAGGGACTGACCAAAAGATGATATTCTGAAATAATACCTTTGGGGCTGAAAAACAAAATTTCACTGCATGCATCCTGGTCTACTGCTGACCTTGGATACATTTATCACTCTAGCTGAAAATCATCTGTACGAATCATGCCATATACAGTCAGATATGTAAGTCTGCAATAACTCTATACATACGTGTCCTACTACCATGAGATTCAGACTAAATCCGCCAAAATCAAAGTAATTCATCATGAGAGTACATATAACTATGTTAAATATGAAAATAAAAAGCTGAGCTCCAGATATTGGGTGCAGTCTTCCATCCTTTTTTTTTTTCGTCCTTCACTGAAGAAACCAATTTTCAGATGGATGTTATCGTCCTTGCTTGTTATTTCCGGCTCATAGAATTTTACAATAGAATGGAGGATTCTAATAAAACAAAAATATTGTAGTGCCTAATATTCTGTCTCTGCAATGTGATATCGTATATACTGGTATTGAGTAGCTGATGAACAAATTGAAAATATATTCTGCAATACCAGAATACGAATGCTTCACTGCTGCTTGAATGTCCCTATTTCATGACATACATTGTATGACCCCTCATATTATACGGGACTAAATCTTCCACATTAGCAAATAACTCTGCCAGGCATATTTACAGTCGTGTTTCTCCTCAGCAATTTGCCAAATTTTGGCATAATCATTTATCCGCCTCTCTGTATTAAAGTGCTCCTGAAGTACTTCTACTGTTGTGTCTCTCTTTTCTGTTGGTTTTCTTTGAGCTGAAATTGGGGGATAACCTCAATCAAGGCATCTTTTGCTTCTGTTTGCTCCATCAGCAATTTATTTGTGATGTTCTCTGGCAGAACACAATATGAAATTTATCTATTCATCCATTACAAAACTCTATTGTCTGATGTGATAAAGTAATTGTAAGCACAATCTAGTTTTGGAATATACCTGATCTGAACTCTGAACTCTGATGCAGGGACATTTCAGTTGAAACTAGTACTTTCTACACATGAGAACTGCAGCCCTGCCTTAAAGGGATGGCATAGTATTGGTTGAGGTGAGGATTCAGCATCTTAACTTTTTGCAAGATATTTAGAAACCACTTTATGAAATGTTAAAGAGCATACAATTCTATGAGGAATTCAAACTTCATTTGATGAAAATAGGCTTTGAAATGACATGGGCTGCGTTTATCAACTTTCCTCTGTTTAAACGGCTTTTAAAAGCCGTTTCCAAAGCCCTTTAGAAACGGCTTCCAAAATAGTTGCGTTTATCAACTCTTCGCAAACATGATAACTAGCTTGTCACTGCACAGCTGCATTGCGCAATTCGCCCCGAGGAGAAGAGGTCATAATAGCGTGCATGGTTCGTAACTGCAGTACAAAGCCGTTTCAAAACAGCTTTGCGTTTATCTCGCTTCAAAAGGCTCCTAGAAACAGGTTTCTGAAAACCTGTTTAGGAAACCTGGTTCGGAAAGCACAAATTTGCGGCTTTTGAAAAGCTCTCCGAAAGGGCTTTCAAAACAGCTTTGCATTTATCAACTCGTAAAAATTCCTTGAAAGCTGTTTGGAAAACCTGTTTCTGCCGAGAAAAAGAGTTGATAAATGCACCCTACGATATCCAAAAACAAAGTAAAACAAAGCGATTGTGATAAAAGGTGGGTCTGACCTTTTATTAGGATCACTTTGTTTGGATATCTCAACCATTTCAAAACCAATTTTACCAAATAAACTTTGAATTCCTTTTAGAATTATATGCTCTTTCATATTTCTGAAGAGGTTTTGTGAAAAAAAATCTCAAAAAATCATAAAAAAAAGTTGGAAACCTGACAGCCATCTCAATCGACACTGTATGATCCCTTTAATCATCTCTAGCCAAGAGGGAATTCACAAGGAGTGTGGTTATCATGGCCAAAAAGAAAAAAGAAAAACAAGGACAAAAATATGTGTCTCTTGCACATCTTAACATCATATGAACCAAAAAAAAAAAAAACACAAAAAAACACAACAACAACAAACCCCAAAACAGAACAAAACATATTTGTCAAATTAATTGAAAAAACTTTGGCAGTAATTTGCCCAATTTTTTGTTCTCTCTCTGAAGTAATGCCACTGTCATGGTAACAGCTTATCATACATATACTAAAAAGAATATCCTTGACCTAAACATCCAAAGATCACTGCATGTGTCATATGCATTCTTTACAAAAACAATTGAAGGTCATTGCATGTGTCAATTAGTTCTATTACAATTTCTCAAAAACCGTGGGAGCAGTTTAAACCACATCATTAAAAAAGATGTTTACCATGGCAATACTTATGATGACACACACTATGCTATGTCTTGCACAGCTGTACCATGAGGTCATAGCATATACAAAAAAATAAAAGAATAATCCCCTGAAAATTGCAGAAGCCAGGAACCTCAATGTGCTTTGAAAACACAGGGAGAGAGAGCGATCACCATTTCACATGGTTGACTCCTACACGCCCCCTTTGAAGTTTGTTTGGCATTATTTGGAGTAGAAATGCTCTGTTATTGTTTTAGATTGCTATGGATTCAGTGATCCAAAGTAAACTTGTTGGCTTTCTAGTCACCTTTGGCATTTCACATCATCCGTCTCATTAATAAGTGGTCTGGCCTTTAAGACGAAACCCTCTGTCAGGCCTTCATCATAAATTTTGGTTTTCCTGTTTCCTCTCTAAATTATCCAAAATAGATCATGTTCACATTTGCCAAAGTATGACTAAGACTAGCCCATCATAAGAAGCCTGTGTGCTACATGAAGACCTAGGTAAGTTGAGAAGTTGAATTTTTAAGACCCCCCCCCCCCAAAAAAAAAGAGAAAAATATATATATATATATATATAATTAAAAACAACATAAATGAACAAAGAAAAAACATTTACCAATCACGGACAATTCTCTTTCTTAATCATAAAAAAAAGATTCATAACAAAAAGCACAAGTACCAGTAAGGTGCACATATGAAACAGACTGCTTTATGATGTAAATTACTGCAACTGTCCCCAAGTGTCCATGAGCTTAGTTCTCACTGATCATTTTCATGTTAAAGTTGGTGGTCCATCTACTGTAGCTGAAGAGACAATAAATGGGACTATGAACTTTTAATTATTTAGTATTGATCATTGATATTTTTTTGCCATACTATTGTATTCTCCTCTCAAGTGAATTCATATTGCAGATCCTTGATCGATCCTTGATCAGGTCTTTTTGTGGCCGAATGGAAACACAAACGATTCACTCCCTTTTGACCAGAAAGTGTGCTACTCATGCCTGTATTTGTAAATTTTAGGAAAAGGTAATTTAGGGCATTCTAGCAAAGATGAAGTACTGCTCTAACAGCCAACATGAAGCTTACAAATCTGTGTAGAAATCTACCAAAACCTCAATACTTGGGGTCTGTTTTTGTTTCTCAGCACTTAAATGCACACTGTTGTATTTTCATACAGACTATGGGTTCCAGAGGTCATAAGTTTCTCAATTTTGTTTGTTTGATTTAGCTGTTTTTCTCTCACAGACATAATTTGATTTATAATCTTAATATCATACTTGTCAAAAATCATGCCACAAATATCTAATCAAAGACATCTCCTTTCTTGAAATTTCTCTGCTTACTCTCATGGAATATAATATGTAAAAGAAATGCTGGGTATGTAATAATCATAGCTTATTAATGTAAAAGTGGTTTTACAACTCCTTTAACAGTTATTCACCTCCCCCACCATCACTAGACAGAGCTGCAAAATTGATTAATGTCAATGCCAAAGGTAACTCTGAGGATTTCACAGTGGATCCTATCACTGATGAACAATGTATTATTTACTCAGATGATGACATGATCAACTAACAGCTGCTCTAAATTCTAGATTTAAAGAGGAAATCCAGTCCAAATATAAGTTAGTCTGATAAGAAAGAGTAAAATATTATGAGTTGAATGGTAAAATTTTGATTGAAATCAGGTGAAAAATAAGGAAGTTATGAAATTTTGAAGTTTCACTAATTTTTTCAGGAAACAGTTCTTGAACGGTCAATATGAATATGCAAATGGCAAAGTGAGCATGTCATCCCCTCACAACTTGTCATATAGTTTGTACATAAAATTTTGAAATTTCCAGTTTTCCATTCAAATGCAATTATATGCCTCAGGTTCAAATCCTATCTAACTGATCACTATTCGAAGCTATTCAACAAGAAATTATATCATGTTTTAGACTTCAATGACAGAAACATTGAATTTTCATCATTTTTTTTTTTTGTACTCGCTCAATGGAAATTTGTGAGGTTATGACATGGTTAGCTCGACACTCATTTGCCTATTCATATCAACTATACAAGAACTGTTTTGCAGAATTTAGCAAAACTTCAAAATGTCATAACTTCCTTATTTTTCATACGATTTCACTCAATTTATTTTTACCAATGAACTCAAAAGATTTTACTTTTTTATTAGACTAACTTTTATTTGGACTGGATTTCCCCTTTAGTGTATGAACTCCCCCTGCCTCTGATGGCTAGAGCTGCCTATTATGAAACCAATTGGCTGTAATTGACAAAACATCACATCCTGGCAGTTTTCGTCATTTAAGGTTTCCACAGCGATTAGCTGTAGCTGATGAGGGAAGGGGGTGTTGCAGTATGTATTAAGCAGTTTTCCATTCATGGTCCACATTGATAAATTACTCTGCAAATCATTCAATGAAGTACTTAACCATCAACTCCAGCCATGGTAGAAACACCCTGTAAAAACTGACTGCATATCCAGGTGAAACTAGATGAAACAGAATATGTTTGACTTCCAAACCATGTTGTATGCCACAAGTTCTCATTAATTTTTTTTTCTTCTTTTTTTTTACCTTTTAAAGGTCCTGTTTACCTTTGGGAACAGTGATTTAACAAAATGTTCAAGACATCACATTTGATGCATATGTGTAGGTCTGTTGTGTCACACAACATCCTACCATATAAATTTTCGCAATAAAGCCTAAAATATAAGGAGATATCAGTGTTTTTCTCAATAAACTGTAACTGTAGACGGTTTAGTCTGGAAACATTCTTATTATAACTATTGTTCACATTTTGTGTTAACAACACTAAACATCGATTATACGGATTCAAATTTTTACAGTAGGCGTGTCTTCATCAGCCCGAAGTTTCAAGATAGCGCGCTATCTTGCGGTTACCAAACTAGTCCGATGTCAAAATAGCGCGCTATCTGTGTAGTGAAGACGCAGATAGCGCGCTATTTGATCGGGAAAATTTCCCCCAAAATCTTGGTCTAGTTCGTCAACTAGAGCGCTAATTCGTGAAATAGCGCGCTATCTTGGGTGCGTCTCCATCAGCCCGACATTTTCTCGATCCCTCCACGCTTCTGGTTCGCCAGCTGGCAATGGAAAGCGCATGTACAAGCAGCTAGTGATTGTGTATAGTACATTACACGCACGGTGTATTCAAGGATCACATGTGTGTACTATAGGCCTACTGTTGTTGTCATCTTTAAAACCAGGGAGGTTATTTCTCTCACCTCCCTATTAAAACTCAGTGCCTTGCATGCTAGCTGTTTCTTTTTTTCTTTTTTTTTCTTTTTTTTTTGGTAAACTTCTTCTTCTGGTCCACTCTATTCATACCTTAGCTGAAGATTCTTACAGATTGTGTGTATTTTGGATTTGTTTAAACATTGCAATTCGTTAATTTCATATAAAATGCCTCACTGGACAGAAGAAAGAGTAGCGTTATTAATATCCCTTTGGGGAGAATTTGCTGTACTGCTCACCTCCCTGGTTGTAGAATCGTACATACGGTGATATAGGAGATTTTGAGCGGGGAAATCCACTTTCGAACCGCGAGCCAGGCAGAGTAATATTGCAAAGTGCGCATGCGTCAATTTTCGGACTAATTTCCCGAAGCAGGCTGTTCGAGCTGATGAAGACGCACATTCGCTGTATCGGGCTATTTTCTAAGACCGCAAAATGTCCCGCTAGTTTGAACTTCGGGCTGATGAAGACACGCCTATTGGTTGTTTCTATCCCTAACTCACATTTTAGAAATATTTTAAAGCACTAATGCTGGGGTTTTTTCATCTGCTAATGGTAAATTATGCCTTTAAATGGTAAAAGTGTGGAAGCTGTCACTTTTTCAAACCACAAGTGACTTACCACACCACAGAGAGTTGTTATAAAACTCACAACACTATTCGTAAGAAAATTTGCACTTCCTTTCATACTATTATATGTATGGGAGTGGTTTGGAGAGACAAACCCCGCGTTCACATTGGTCCCCGCGACGCGGGGACAGCCACGAGAGATCTTATCTTTTTTACGACTGACCGTTCACATTGGTATCTCATCTGTCCCCGAGCTGTGGGGGCAATTTGGGGCTTGGAGCGAGCTCTGCCACTTGAATCCAGGCATAGCGCATGCGCACATTTGATGACCACAGCTGGACGCTATCAATTGCGCCCCAAGGTCACTCTCCCCTCCAAATCTTGTCCCCGTACCCGACTTGCTTCGCGGGGACGAGGGGACAAGTCCCAGCGAGCGTTCACATTATGGTTTTGGAGGAGAAAGTCCCACAGCTCGGGACTTTCCCCGCGTTGCGGGGACCAATGTGAACGCGGGGAATGGGGGGGGGGGGAGGAGAGAGAAATGCTTGAATTGACAAAATTAAAGCAACAGGTCACTGTTTTGGTTTTAGCTCCAGCAGAGCTTATCTAATTACATCATCATGATTCAATCATTTGCACTAACCCTGTGCAGTTCTTCATTTAACCCTCTGGCACATGAAGTATATGCAGCTGCTCCTCTAAGAAATCACCAAACTGGCCACGCCTACACACCCTGGTGTGTATGGTTTGCTATTTGTGAAAATGGGTGTGTTTCTGTGTCGCACAAATCTGTAATTACATCCTTAAAAAACTTTGAAGTTCAATATTTTTTTTATGTCAGGTCTGATTTTGATGAAAATTCTATGATTCTATGCTTATCCTTTATGGAGACAATATGAGCTCCCTCGTGGAGAATTTATGAGCTCCTTTGTGGAGACAATATGAGCTCCCTCGTGGAGACGATATGAGCTCCCTCGAGGAGACTTGGTATGCATTTAATATTCTTGTTTATATCTCTAAGATCTATAATGTTTGTTTTATGTTATAAGTGCTGTCTGGGGCAAATTATTTGTATAGGGCCCCATTTCTCTCTCTCTCTCTTCTTTCGATCTTTAAAATAACAACAACTATGCTTATCTGATTCTATTCTATTCATTACAGCCAACTTTCAATTTGAATTTTTCAATTTCAATTTATATCATACTTCTCGTATTCAATATTAAATTAAAAGATAGCAGCACAAGTTCTTTTACCTTGTCAACAATAAAAAAAAAAATACATACATGATAATTATCTTCAAAAGGTAATGCTCAAATGCACTTTAACCTAAATAAACACACAATCAATCTGGCCAAAACCATGCCAAATCACATGGAATTTTTTGCCCCCTTTGGCCTCAGTGACATTCCCAGAAACTTAGGTTATGAAAAGGCAAACAAACCTTTGCATAGCACAAAGCAATATTTCCTCATGGAATTTTACAATCAGCATGATCGTGATAAACATGTGAAGACAAATTACATGATTGCATTGGCATGAAGAATTCAAAACCCATGCGACACCTGCGAACATCATCACAGATGTACCGACGCTCTGTCGCGTGCCTGACTTGTGAGGTACTCGAACGGATCTTCTTGCTATTTCGCAATAATGTGATAGAAGGATCGTGACTGGAATCTGAATTATGTTCACAGCATCTTCGCATGACTGGGAAGGAAGTCTGAATGATATTGACACAGTTTTTCTTTCTTTATTTACACATCTATTTTTTTTTTTTTGGGGGGGGGGGGGAGGGTGTGAATCAATTGATACAAAATCCACTACAATCAAGCATGTGCATGTGACTCCATTGTTGGATGTGGAGGAAGAAGGTGCAAGTTGGATGCTCACATTCTTGTGGCATCGAGACTGTCTCGTTAAAGCTGGAAGTATGAGCATCGTAGCGCTGCGAGACAGCTTGCATGGAAAACGTATCAGAACGTTCCATCTGGAGATGAGCCTAAGATACTTTACGAGGTATTAATGGGATTTTCTTATTGCATTACGAGGGCTGATTAAAGTTAGTGGGGGGGGGGGGGAGAAAGCTCATCACATGAACTATTGTGAACCATCTTTGACAGGATCAAAATCAAACTGTCATAGCAAGGCAACGGAAAGATCAAACAAAGTATATTCATAATGATATAAAAAAAATCCCCAGAAAGGATTTCACAGATTTGTATTTTTCCTTATGCCAAATTACCTACCTTGTGAAAATTGGGTGATACTGACAGGTCTTGAAAATACAAAGTTCCATTTTTTTTCAAGAAAACAATGCCTGATTTAGGAACAGCTACAGAGAACATAAAAATGAGAAGGATCGACAGATAGGGAGTGATAGATATGGATAGAAAAGATAGAAAGAGAGGAAAAGAGAGATAAAGAAATGGAGACTGATAGACAAAAATAGATGTTGGATAGAGAGAGACATAAATGAGATGACAGGAAAGAAACGGAGACAGAGACCAAGAGAGAGATGGAGAGGAAGAAAAAATGTCAGAGAAGAGAGGGGGAGATGAAGAAGATGAGAGATAGATAGATAGATAGATAGGAATATAGATTAAATAGATGAAGATGAGAGATACATAGATAGATAGATAGGAATATAGATTAGATAGATAGATAGATAGATCAGATAGATAGATAGATAGATAGATAGATAGATAGATAGATAGATAGATAAATAGATTAGATAGATATATGGATAGATTAGATAGATAGATTAGATAAATTAGATAGATAGATAGATAAATAGATTAGATAGATATATGGATAGATTAGATAGATAGATAGATAGATAGATTAATAGATAGATAGATAGATAGTTAGATAGAGAGAAAGAGAGAGGAAGAGAGAGAACTGAAAGCAATCCTTTCTTTCTCAGTAAACTGTGATCTCAAGTTTAATTATCCCAAAGTTATTCCCAGTGCTTTCGACCTCTTCTACAGGGAAATTCAATCAAAAGTGGAGGCATCCATACGAAAAAAAGTTTATGAATCTAGACACCTGACTTGCACGCGAGAAATGGCATGCTTCACTGATTTCTGAATTACTGAGAATGATGATCATCCCCAGGAAATTCTAAAATCTATCATGGATGACAAATTGGTACTACCCCAAAAGCTCTCCCAATGTCCAGCTTTCCTGCTATGGAGTATGCAGAGAATATTGGATCTGTTGCCTTGGTCTTGCGTGTCACCACCCTGAAATATCAATCAGTGTTCATTGGCAGAAATTGTGAGATGATAATATATTTTTCTCTTTTCTTTTTTTCTAGCAGTATGCCCCTCTATTTTGTTTATTATGAATGACTACTGTGACAGTACACAGTGGAGGAATTGACTCTACAATGGCGGTGATGATGATAATGATAATGGTAATGATGATGATGATGACGACGATGATGATGATGAAGATGTTGGCAATGATGGTGAGATGATGACAATGATAATAATGATGATGATGACGACGACGACGACGATGATAATGTGCACATTGTCGCTGATAATGGGTTCTTCCTTCTCAAACCCAGGATGACTCCTGAGAATATTTTTCGAAATTTCGCTTGAAAAGGTGGAGTGTAGCTACACCAAATGTACAGTGTACCTAAAATATGCTACGCTGCCATGTTCTTGCACATAGCTAACCCTGAGACAATCTTCAGTAGATGGAAACTGATCCTATCATCTTGTGTTCTTTCCACAAGGTTCTAACATCCTATAATGGCAAAGTATCTCAAATAAGTCACCCCCTAAGGACAATCCACTCCCTTCACTGCCCACACATCCCCTCTCCTCTTCCTCCTAACATACTTTCACAATACATTTACTATGACTTTCTTTGCCTGGTTATTAGCCCCAAAGGGTGAACATTCCCCCAGGGAGGCAGTTGATAGGGAGCCAACTTTTTCTGCCCAAGAATCTTGTAAGGAACAAGTTTTAACTGGGAAAAAAACACAAAAAAACCTTGACACCAAAGGTGACCAGGATGGATATTTTCTCTTGGGATGGAGATTGGAGATAGGTGGAGGCGGTTGCTAGGAGACCCACATCAGTTTAACCTAAATGAAAGCCTCTTGAGAATAGCAACCAAACTCTGTAAACACAGAGCTTGGCAAAATGTGATGTCTTTCTGACAGCGATCCCAAAAAAACAACTATAAGACTCTAGATACCAATCCATCTTGAAGTTTGCAGTTTAGGGATTGTCAATATTGGTAAGCTTTTCCCTATACCATTACAGAACATGACAATTCAATTTTTAGGGATATCTTTTCTTCTTTTTATTTCATTTCATTTTTTGTTGGTAATAATAATAATAATAATAGTGGCCTCTTATAAAGCGCTAAAGTCCATCAAGAATGATGCTCGTGGCGCTCTTACGTAACCAGCATGAACAGTACATGATACAACCAGTTAGGGTTAGGGGAAGGATTATGATATCATTCTCGTTGAAATCATGGTTAATAAGTTACAAAATCACTTGTTATTCAACATGATAGGACTTACGATTAATGATATATTAATATGTTTGTGAGTGTGCATGCATTTGAGAGAGAAAGAGAGAGAGAGAGAGAGGGGGAGAGATATTAAGGCTCACCATAAACTGAGTTTGTAACTGTGTTTGTACAGTGCGGACTCTGAGCAATCATAAACATCGGCTTGCCTCGCTGTGGCGTCCCAAAAGTCGAGAGCAGACAATTTGGTGTAATTTACTGGTTATTTTACAGTCTAGACTCTATCAATCAGCAAGTAATCATGTATAAGACTGCCTTTCATGTCACAGTTTGTGATTTATGAACAATGATATTCCCACAGAAGAAAACGATCAATGTTCATCATTTGCAACCTAAAATTTATGGCAGAAGTTCTATGTGAGCCATAAACTTGTACACGAAACAAAATTTACAGGTTATCTCCATTACTTGGCCCTATTTTGTTTGTCTTTATATAGGGCTGTACGAACCTTATCATACATGTTGATGAATATAAAGATATACAGTAGATATTTACATACTTGTATGTACACGAAGAATGTTTTCTACATACATACACAAACACACACACACACACACACACACAGACATATTACCTTGTATGAAGCAGACAAAAAAAGAAAAAATCTCAACAACTAAGGTGCTAAAACTGCAATGTAGGTGTATAGAGTTCATAATTATATAAAACTTTGTTATGAAAATGTCCTCTCTTGCACATGGAACACACATGTTTATCTTATACATCACTGCAAAGCCTGTCCTGCTGTAAAAATAAGAGACAAGCCCTCTCTGTGCCAGAGACTATGGACAGAGTACTGTATATGCCATATATTTCATGAGTCTAAATTTTCGCGAACCGGGAATTCCCGACGATTTTGCGAGTGGTTAAATTCACGATTGTGGAGTCCTGTACTGAACGGAGAACGTACACATACATGTCACATTCACATCGGAATCAGAGTCAATATTTTCACGTGTCTTTATTTTAGCGAAATGCACCTGACTCGTGAAATTTGCGAAAAGAAAAACCTCACGAAATATTCATTGTATACAGTACAATGCCACAGGGAGTTTCTGCACCTATTGGCAATAAAAGCACGCACAGGGTTAGAGAAATTGTGCTTCTGGTTTCTACTGCTTAACCCGTTGAGGACGGACTGATTTTGCTACAACACGCATTTCCCATAGACACCTGCCCGAGTATACTCGGGACTCGTCCTCAACGGGTTAACAGGTTGAGGGGATTGTTTATAGCTTGAGGTGATTGTTTATACTAGCCAGTTGATCACTGAGTAAACATCCAGCAGTTTTAATTTCCCATATCTCGAGGCTTGGATGATTTTATGAGAAAATTAAACCACTTCTCTTATTTCAGAATGATTGACTGCCCTTCCGCCATAATTAGTCCAATAGTGTCTGAGGTGCACAAACAATTTTTATCACCTCTTCTTTCACAGCAGAATTTGAGGTGCATTCATACTAAGTGTGAAAGACCATGTGTAGTATTTCACATATTTTGTAATGTGAACGCAAATACACCACAAAATACACTACCGCATACACTTGTACATTATGAAATACCATGGTATTCAGGGCGATAACTGAAACTTCGCATGAAATTTGCATATGTGGTTTGAGTTGGAATTATGTCACTAAATAAGACCAATCCTACAGCTGAGTACACGTGACCTGATACACTGTGTCTTCACCTGGTCACAAGCGCATATACGATGCTTTTAAACCAAAAATTCTACAAGTGGTATATTTTGTGACTGAGAATGGTACCAATTGAATTACCGCAGCATCTATTATTGTGGTATTTCGTCAATGAGAACGATGCCAACAAATTGCTGTGGTATTCAATACCACGGTGATTTCTCATGTGAACCAATCAAAAACAGCAATGTATGCCCAAGTAGGGGGTACAAAGTGTAGTGTCTTCAAAAAGTCATGCCTTCTCGATCTATTCATCAAAGTATGAATAACTATGACCCACAATAATTTTGCAAAAGCTTTGTCACAAAATTTCCATTACAGCAAGACTGCAATTTTTTCTACAACTTTACTTAGTTTCTAGCATAAATGATTCCAGAAAAAGTTACATGTCTTCGAGAAACAGAATGTTTTCCATACACGCTCATGTGTTGCAGTCTCAAAATGATATGGCACACAGGGGATGGAACAGAAAGAGTGAAACAAATTCTTGACATGACTTTTATCATTAAGATCAACTTGAAATTCAAGTGGATCAAGTCACACCTTAATGCAAGATGATGCAAAGAAAATATCATCGACTGTCATTTACCCCCTTTAAGAGTTAAAATAAGATATCGGAGATATCGATCGTGTGTTTAATGATTGGGTAGTACTCGTAGAGAAAGTTCAAAAGCATGAAATCTTTGTAATCCCGGTAATTATACCATCTACCTCTCCCAAGGCTTTCCTTAGCTGAGCCTGATAGAGACACTTGGTCACAAGTGGCATGCGAAGCAGAGAAATCAATTCGACAGACGTCCTCGCGAATCAATGCTCACTGGGACAGGATTCATGCTCCCATGGGTTTAAGAAGAGGCGCTGATGCATTGTTCATATGAGATCAAAGAGCATTGTCTTCGAAGAAGGAGTTTGGGTTCCTTAAAGGACACAAGCTCACCTTGACGTACAAAATTGTACATGCGGATTAAGAGAAAGCAGCAATACTAGTAGAACATATCAGTGAAAGTTTGACGAAAATCGAACAATCCGCTCAAAAGTTATGATATTTTTACATTTCAGTAACACCATTGCTGGATGACGAGACTACTACAGTTTGTGATGTGACATGCATGGAACAATTTAAAGAAAATATAAAGAGAATTCAACTAAAATTTCCTTTCTGTAACTACGCATTCATCTGACTTGTAATGTATGCTCAGAGTAACATCATTCCCCTGCCTTCTGAAAGAGGCAACGCATGTGCCATCACAAACTGAAGTAGTCTTCTCATATACAGTGTAGTGATGGTGGTACTGAAACTTCAAAATCTAAAACTTTTGATTGTCCAATTTAATGGAACATTAAAAAAAAAAGGGGGGGGGGGAAAGCCTCCTAAAATCCATTGACTTATCAAGTGTCTGCCACAGAAAAGTTGCAATCTGGACATTAAAATTTGGCCCAACTTCATAATCTTAGTACTTATCATGTTTCCAGCTGTTACCATTACCCCTGAGCAAATCTGGGTCTCAAAACTTTCCAGATACTAGCAGCAGCAGAAGTATAGACATAAGCTTCAAAATTTGTTATGAAGAAAATGTAGGAGAGTCCTCATTGGTGAAAAATGCAGAGACCGACAATCAGGGGGGGGGGGGTGTTTCATCAACACTTGTCAGCGCCGACAAAAACCAAGGATTTTGCTGAAATTGGTTTTGATTGGCTGAGATGCTCTGGTCACTGACTGTTACTACGGTGATTCAAGTTGTCACAAGTTGTCAGCGCCGACAAACATTGATGAAACACCCCCCTGATATTGATTTCTTGAAAAAAAAAATGGGAGGCATGCCCAACAGAAATTAGACAAACAACAAACAAACAAATATAAACATTGTCATGGAATGGAACCCCACAGCATGTTCGTTACAGTATGTGAGTGTAGGCCTGGGAACAAGAGTAGATGCGCCTCATTTGCAAAATGAACTGTTAATGGGACCGTCGACGCGGATGATGGAACATTAAATGAGCGGTGGCCAGACCTGGAGAATTAGCCGTAAATCTCGCTAAATCCCTCCGTCTGGAAGAGTGCACACAATCCAACAATATATATGGATTGAATCGCACTGGCAAATTATCCTCACAGCTCCAAATCATTAAGCCCACATTGTCTCCCTAATCTGTTCACATTACTAGGGATAACATCCCGTGGCCAGATGCGGAACGCTGACCGCTGGAACAGCAGGTCAAGGAGGAATATGGCCGTCAGAATGTTGGTAAGACTCAGAAACTCTTCAAATACATCAATTGAACATCCACGCCAATGCAATTTACTCATTTCACAGTCACATTTAGACATTGTCAGCATGAGTATGCATGGGAATATTTCAATAAATAAGAAACACAAGCACATGCACAATGTATACTGTATGTGTCAAATATTTTGTGATGTTCTCACTTTTACAAATTTCATGAGTCAAGTGCTATATGCCAATTTAAAAACACATGAAAATATTAACTCTGATCCCAACATGAATGTGCCATGGACACAGACATTTCTCTTTTCAGTACTGTTTTTATTACAAGCGCGAATGTGACCACCTGCAAAATTGTAGGGAAGTCCCCTTCCCCAAAAATGTAGACTCCCTATAAAATATACAGAATACTTGTTTTTTGGAGTAGCTTGTCACATCGTAGCATCTGGAAGAAGTGGGTTTTGTTCTAAATATGGAACATTTATCCGAGGCATGGAATTTTGCCAAAAATAGGCAGGAATATTCCAAGAGATAGTCAGCCGTAATACATCTCATAGAAGGAAGATAAACAGTGCAATGACCACACGTCAATCATATTGACTAGACACGTTCTCCCTTTAGAACCCCTTCTCCATTTCATTGAAAAACAGGTATTGACGATAAATGTGCTAATTCTTCAACTCCACAGGAGCATCAACCCTTTTTTCAAGGATGTAATCCTGGGTTTCCACCCAAACTGTCTTGAACAAAAGAGGGGCTTAAGCCCAAGATATGTGCCTGGATTTGGGCATATTGTTTGAAACACCTGAGCAGTTAGGAGTCACAAGAGGGGGGTCAATATTTCCTAATGGGGCATGACCGCCATGCCCCCTCCCATCCCTCCGCCTCTCCCTCCCCCTACTGAAGACCTGCTGGAAAGAGATCTGCGTATCTACAATGTTCTAAAAGGATGTTCTTGGGTGTTTGTCTTTCACTGGTGTATACAGCTTGGGAAGTTCTAAAATCCGTCAAATCAAAGAAGAATGGATATTAAATCCATTTTAACCATTATTTTTTAATTCTTAAAGAGAAAATGCTACATTAGATGACATTAATCTAGGTTCTCTGTATGTGAATGAAGGCCTAGTCACCTGATTTCTTTCTTTCTATCAAGATTTCAAATTAGTTCTTCCACTTTAAAGCAACATAACTATAAGCTGCACAGAGGTTTCTACAACTGCCAAATGTAACCCAGCAAGTTTTAGTTTTATGATAAGTGAAACAGGATTGTACGGTACCTCTATGACATAGTGCAGTGTACCAATTTTATTGACTGATGAATTAAACTGATAAATATCATGGCTTACAGGTTACAGGTTGTCAATCTCAAGATGTTGAAAGCTTCCATAACTGAGTGATTGAAAGGCTGTACAGATCTTAAGGGACCACAAAATAGCAGAGCAGCCTCAACCCATTAATTACGGGGAAGCTAGAGGGGTCTGTGTAGAATCTATGGGTATTTCAGACTCTTAGTATGGAAGGGGTTAAGGTAACAGACCAAGGAATTCTTTCCTCTTCGTGTCAGTTCAAATCCATGTGAAAAATACACTCTTTCCCTGTTCAGCAGTACCAATCTGAAATGCGTCACATGTTCAGCAATATGTTTCTCTCAAACACTTCTAAACCCCATTTGGATATTAAAAACCAACAAGAAATCTTCTATACCATGGTGCAAGCATAACAATATCTTCACACCTCTGCAGAATGTATGGTGTTTTCTTTGCAGTTGTCCTGATTTAAAAGTGTGAAAGACATCTCAATATCAACCCGACAGCTGACTTTGGGTTTTAAATCTCAAGAACAGATGCAGTGTACTTGATGGACCATGTTACTCAACCTGTATTTACTGCCCATGATTTCTTTGTGATGGACTTTTCCTTTCTCGGCATTTCCCTATCAGAGCATGCTCTACTTCTGGTAGTTTCACTGGCCAAAATTCATGAAGGTAGTTTAATTAGATCAGGGCCCCGTTGCTAGAAACTTTGCGTTTAAACGCAACTTGCAACTGATTGTCACTGGCCAATCAAAATCATTGTTGCATGCATGTCTTCTTGATAGGGCAGACCCTGAGCCAATCAGAATGGTCAGTGACAATCAGTTGCAAGTTGCGTTTAAACGCAAAGTTTCTAGCAACGGGGCCCTGGCCAAATACATAGTTGTCTGAATTAGTCCATGGACTAAAAGCGAGCCCTCAACAGGCATGCCTAAATCATGTGTGTGTCCAGCATGTCTTCATTATACACTTGTAGGATGTCTGTTAGTGTACATGTTGTTTATGGACTGGATTAAAACTTATTTACTTTTCTGAATTTTGGCAATTGTGTTCCAAGATTACCATAAACTGCAACAAGTATGCTTGCAAATGTCAGCTTCTAAATCTTGGCAGCATGCCAACTTCTTGCCACCTATTTCTATTGTTACAAAAATTGACAAAGAAGGAATTTACAGGTGGTTATAAAATTCCTAGTGCTTGTTCAGAGCTCTTGTGCCAAATTTAGATCATCCCAAACAAACAAAAATGTAGACTTCATCTAAATTTCTTTATAGAAACCTACAAAAGAAATATGTCACCACCTGCTGTACATGTAGCAAAATAAATAGGTATTCCAAATTTGATCCATTGATTGCACCACATAAACTTTTTTTTTTTTGCTATTCCAAACACAGTTTCTTTCAGCTGCTGTTAAAAATGTCAGTGGACTACATCATAGGCCTAATGTTTGATATTTGGAAGTAATAAATGTGCAAATAGGGTGTGTAAGTCAGGGTAAATGTGCCTCTTTTAGCTTTTTACTATTCTTACAATTTCATCTGCATTTTCTGCCCAGCTATGATTGATATTCCTTTTCCTATGTGACAAATAACTTCTTCGGAATTAAAAGGAAAAAAAAAAAAACATTTTTAAGGCTCAAAATCTCAGATTATCTTTTCCATAAACCATGTTCAAACGCCACATACTGGTGAATTAGCCTTTTAACATGAACAATGGTGATCAGCCTTTTAATATGAATCAAACTCCATACCATCTATGAATGTACATGTTTGACTTTTGACAACCTTACAAGGTCTGTCCTATGGCATGATTCTGCTAAGTACTGTATCTGTGTACAACTCACAAAGAATTTCTACATAAATCTGATAAAGTAAGAAGTTATACAACATCACAGTCTCAATATAGTACTTATACCAGAACAGAAAACTAACAAAAATGATAACCAATGTACACATATGTTGTATACACGTGCCTCCATTTACCATATACTCTAACCAATTTTTAGCTCATACATTCTGAAGACAGTCATTTTAACAACCTTTGTCATTATGTTTCTTAAACTTGCTGGTGTCACATTGTGGCAGAATGACAGAAAGTTCAAGGAAAAGCACACAACTTCAGCTTGCACTTCCATGTACCGCAGCTATCAAGCACTCCTCTCATTAGTGCGCACTCTTGAGCATTACCCTGATTGACTGCCGATGGCAACGAGTCCTCCTCCATGTTTTCGGACAACAATCTCTGCCACAAATGGCAACATGATGATATACTTGCTACCGGCCAGTTCTGGTAAAAAGTACAGATTCCCTCCCATTACCCCTTCCCCCTTCTTTACGTGGATGGTAGAACTCTATGTCACTTCACTGGACTGCTTTTTTTTTCTTTTTTCTTTTCTTTTTTTTTTGCTATTATTGAAAACATGCGGACTGCAGGCAGTTTGTACTTAAACTACTGTGTCACATTTTAGCATGGTCTGAGCAAAACTTGCTCTACACTTTCCTCTTCTATGGCACTACCACTGACAGAAAGGGGAAAAAATGAAAACAGGTTTTGTAGGGGTCAATATCTCGATTTAGAAGCATTAGCTTGTAGCACAAAAACAAAACAAAAAGTAATTTAGGATTCTTAATGAATGATATGAACAAATTTGTTCAGAGATATAATGCCAAAATATAATCCACCAAATAAAGTTTTCTTTTTTTTTTAATATTCCTCAATTAAAGCTCAGGAATAAACTGTAAGTAGAGCTAAATCCCCTCCTTCTTAAGTGACATGTGATTCCAAACTTATCTTGTAACTAGTGCCTCTACAGGTTCACTTTAATAGTATGACCAAGTAAAAAAGAAAAAAAAAGTTATGAAAGATTCCAATGAGAAAATGCCAAAACAAAGCAAAACCAAACAAGCATTTAATATTTACACTTACAGGTGTACACTTCACTGAAATGCAGTTGATATAAATTAGTAAAATAATATAGCGGTATGTTTGTCTACATGCTGAGCATATGACTGATCATAGCATGCACCAAAACTGTGACCAGACCACTGTGTTCAATCTTATTAGCCTTCTGGTCAGTAAGTGGCCACTGGAGGTGGGCCAATGTGGACAAACTCAGGAGAAATCTAACAAAGATATCAACTCATATTGTAGGGTGTGTGTGTGAACTGTGAGCTACACAGGGCAGCAGTCCAAGACTGATATCCAGAGGGGCTTGTCATGATCTAGCATGTGTGCATTCAGGTTGGTCAGTATCCCAAGCTTTAATATTCATTTATCATTTTTCTTCTTCGTGAGGGGTGGGGGAAGTAATTTCTCTAGTTCTTCTTCTTCTACATAAACTAGGGTCAACTGTAGCTTAAAATATTGCATCATGTTTTAGAGTGCTCAATTCATGATCACAGTCATAGCATAATATTACTCTCCCCATCTGCCCTGAACTTCCACTTTAATGCATTTAAGTGCATGACATCTCTTATAATAAAAAGATAAAAGCAATATTATCTATTAAAAAAAAAGCAAAAACAAAAACCAAATCACTCAATGGATCTGTTTCTAACTTCTGAAGATGTACAATTGTTCCTTGTTGTTTGAAATAAAATTTGAAGCATGTGACTTCTTCTGCAGACAAAATCTGGTGTAAGATGGGAGCACTTGTACTCTTTGCGAAAGGTTGAAGGAGATGATCTGAGTTAGAGTAAATGTATATCCCTAACTTGGGAATTACTGCTAATAAAATGATGAGTATTCCCTTTTTTTCATAAGTACTCATTCCTGACACAGTTACATCCCTATCATTATGATTGATCAGTACTCAGCAGATGGAATTAATGAGCTGTGACACATCTATTCACGCACCATGGCCCATCAGCACCACGGCCCTTTTGATTGCAATTGACAATCAATCAAAATTATGGCATTGAAAATTAGGTTGTCGCAAACCTAAAGTACTAGCACCAAAATGCAGGACAGTAGTCGCATTCACAAAGTCTAAATAGTGGGATGACGATCATGATCAAAATCTTGAGATTTTTTTTTTTTTTTTTTTGCACCAGTTCAGACGGACAGAAATATCCTAATTGCTGATCGCGATTATTTGTCGATCAAACAGCACATGCCCAAAATCTTCTGAAATGGTGACCCCATCCCTTCAAGTGCTGTTCAATCATGAATGTTTTGAATGATGGGACAAATAAAAATCTTCCGTTTTTTTTTTGCTCCAGCGTTCACACACAAGCCATAGTGTGAATTATCACACTTTTTCTCAAATTATTGCAATGATTCCAAAATAATCACAAGATTTCACAGGATTTGGATCGTGATGCTGAAATTGTGACAGCTTGACATCAACAACTTGATGATTTGAATATTTATAGGGACTGGTCAAAAACTGTGAAATTTCAAAATTAATCCAATTTTTGTCAATCATGTATCATTCTGTAGGGAATACTCTTCTCTTCCTTTTGAAGTTTATTTACATTTGGGGTGGATTTCTTCTTCAATGGGTCCAATCTAGCAAAAAGTTTCATATAAAAAACTAGAAATGTCGCTACAGCGACTGGTTATACCCCCGCCAAACAACATTTCATAAGCTTTGGTCAAAAAACTGAGGAAGTAGTTAAATCCGCAAGATCTTTCCTTGATCTTCTGCCATTAATATGCCGTTACCACGGCAACGTACTTTCGGGTACTGTCGAAAAATGCGTCTTGCACATCTACAACCAAAGGCACACATCTGTACCAAGTTTCATGGAAATTGGGCAAAAACTGAGGAAGTAGTTTGCAACATAAAATTTTCCATCATTTTGGCTCATAATATGTGAGCTGTTACCATGGCAACATACTTTTTGTCACTGTCAAGAAATGTGTCATGCTGACCTATATTCTAAGACAAACATTCAATATGAATTCCATGAGAATTGGAAGAACACTGATGAAGCAGTTTTGCCATGAAGCATTTTGCCCTATATTTTACCAATAACATGCCGTTACCATGGCAACGCACTTTTTGCCACTGCGGAAATATGTGTCTTGCACATTAACATATTCAGATGAACATCTGTACCTAATTTCATAAAAATTGATCAAAAACTGTGGGAGGAGTTCGCGACGCAAGATTTGTACCCATTTTTGCCCATAATATGCCATTACCATGGCAACGTACTTTTGGGTACTGTCAAAAAATACGTCTTGCACATCTACAACCCAAGGCACACATCTGTGCCAAGTTTTATGGGAATCGGTTGAAAACTGAGGAAGTAGTTCGCGACGCAAGATTTGCAACGGACCGAACGCCCGACCGCCCGACCGCCCGACCGACCGCCCGACCGCCCGACCGTCCGCTGATTCCTATATACCCCCTTCAAACTTCGTTTGGCGGGGGTATAAAAAAATCACTTCAAAATATAATGGCACACTGTTCTGACTGCAATTACATCTTTTTCTGTGACATCAGTCACATCATGGCTATAATAATGTCATCTAATTTCCCCAGGGTACAGCATCTTTAGTGCAAACAACCTTTTCACAGAGGGCCCTACCCCTATCACTCACCACCAGCTTTCATCAGGGAGCCAGACACTCTTAACCCGTTGAAGAAGAGTCCTGAGTATACTCCGGCTGGGGTCTATGGGAAATGCCTATTGCAGCAATATCAGCTCATCTTCAACAGGTTAAGCCAGCTTCTTACCACCAGTGTTGAGAGGGTGCTCATGGAGTAACTTAGGTAAAATGACACTCGCGAGACAACTAGATGCAATCACTGAATAGTGCTTGCTTTCAGCTTGACTCAACCACTTGAGAAAATTGCCCCGAATCTGATAAGATAATTGCCCTGTCATTATTCTTCGATATCATAGTGTTTGATGAAGATGCAATTGCTGCTTTAATTAGAGCATGTATGCATATTAAACATGTTTAGCTAGAGTGCTTTAAAATTGAGCTTGGTGATGAATGACAAGCAAACAAATGGCAGACAAATAGAAAGATAGAGAAAGAGATAGATAGGACAGACTGAAAAAACAACAACTATAAAAATTGGTCTCAAGCATTCATGTTCGGCACCCATATGAGGCTCAGCCTCCAGAAGTGAACCCTATACTCAGGGAACAGACAGTGCTGTCACTCACACACCGTTTCAAGATGTAGAGCAGGATTCAAACTGAAACAGTGTTTCAATTGTTTAGATACATGATATGACTCTGTGCACTTGCATTGGACTTTACTATTAAACCAGAAACTTTTGTGAATGGGAGCTGACAGCCCTTTTTTGTGGCATGAAACTTTTGCAAATTTTCACTGGCATTCAGTGCATTGACTAGACAAACCTCTCGGCTCCTCACGAAATTTGCAAAAGTTTCATGCGTGCAAAAATTTCTGGTTTTTAAGTATCGTGCAAGGCTTTCGGCATATGGACAGAAGGGGACTCCCAATGTCCCCTCTGCCTTACAGTAAACATTGAAAAGGCTTTTATAGGTCCTGAGTTTACATCATATTACAATAGGACAGTCAGCTTTCTGCAGGATAAAGATATGAATTGAACAACAGGGAAAAGGATGAACATCAATGATGCAAAATCCTTCATATTGCCACGATATTGGGCTAAATTTCAATTATATGTGTAAGAAAGAATTTGGATGTCTTACCTGCTTTTGCGAACTCTTTTATCACCAACACCAACACTACGACGGTGTTCATTCATGTCCGGTGTATTGCTCCCACTTAGCGTCACATCACTATCACTTCCGGTCCTGGTTGAGAGACTGCCCAAACTCCCATCTGGGTTGTGCGAACTCAACCTCTGCACCAGATCGGGGTTCAGGAAACTGGGCAGAGAAGGTAAAGGTGATTGACTCAATTTATTCTCCGGCTGCAATGGTGTCCCATCTTTGTTGTCCCTGGCAACACTATTGCCTTCATCGTCGTCATCATCATCATCGTCTTGGTCTGATGGTTCCTCCACCCCAATGACAGGGATAGCCAGAGCTGGCTGCCTCCGAACGCGCACATCCGTCAGCGAGCTGCTCCGGTTGCCGTTCTCCACTGCTCTCAAAATGCCGCGCTTCTCGGCGGTTGCCAGGTCCTCGTGGGAGGCAAAGGAGCGCGGCTTTCCCGCCAGCGGCGAGGTCCCCGTTGGGCCCCGCTCTCCGACGGACCGGCAGCTGCTGCTCCGATTGAGCAGGTGCTGCGCCATCGTCTGGTGCGTGGGACGCTCCGCCGAACTTGGGCTTGTCTCGGGACCACTCCCAGTTTGGTCCTCCCCATCCATCTCTTTCTTCTCCTCTTCCTTGACCTTTGCCCTGTTCTCGTCAATTACCCACACCTGCTCCAAGGGGACAGGCTGGTTGGAGGGGTGCGAAGTGGTAGCAAGGGGGCTGATGCCTGTCGGAAGACAAGAACGGACAACAATGATTATGACATCAATGACGACAGAAGCAGTATTCATGATGCAAATGATAATAGCTAAAATGATCAATAATGCTGAAATTTACCATGAAAATGATGATGAAAACTGTTCAACTCCACAGACAACTATGAGTACTACTCTTCCTGTAACTCCCAATCATCATCATCATCATCATCATCATCCTTGTTGCTGTCATCAGGTATTTACAAGGAAATTTTGATGTATACAGTATCTACTGAAATATCACACAATAGAAAATTAACTTATTGTACAACTCCTGGCAAATAATCCATCCATTTTGATACGGAAGGTGAACGACACATACTCATGAATTATGTGAATGTTCTCCAGTTTCAAGAGAAGAATCCTGCACAGACTAACTCGCTTATAAAGAGCCAACAAATAGTGATGATTACGAGATCAGTGGAGCCTAATGAAACTGTAATGAAATCATAACACGATGCAGTGACAATGAATATGGCAAAAACGAAAATTGTAAAAATGAATGTATCGTTTCATCCGTTCCTATGCATAAAATAATCAGCTCCTAATTGGAATTTGTCATGTAATTCAATCTATGGACAATTGTAACATCAATACGAGAGGGATTTTTCAGATAACCTTTGAAGAAGCTACATTTTGCCTTGAGCAAAGAATAATATAAAGGGAACTCATTGAGAATATACTTTTTTTTTTCTCAATGGTAAACTCTATGGCAATTGCATTTTCATGAGGAGTTCTGCATCCAAACTGCGAATGAGATGCAAAATATTCCGGCAGTTGTACGATTTACGAGAGCAAAATGAAGAGGGACACATCAAGAATGCAATATATTCACATCATCTGAAGATGTGGAATTCATCATGCAGAAACATTTTTTTTTTCCACCGTACCAGCTGCATTAGAGTGAGGTGGGTGATTTGAGTTACAAAATGCACCATTATAAGCAGGAAAGAAAAGAAATTATTAAATTATTCACAGCATCGGGGGAGCAAGACCGGGAGGATCACAATGTTGAACATGGTAGGCATTGAAAGCCTGCACAAATCTTCCGAGATAGTCTGATGCAACTTATGCAGGAATATATTGCGGAGATGCCGAGCAGTATCATGTTTTCTTGAATACAAGAAATACAGGTAGAATGGAGGTCCGCATCCATTCATCTTATGCCCTGCTGTGATTAGGATGTAATGAAATAGAAGAGTTTCTGTGTAGTGCTAACTTATTATTATTGTGTGTGTGTGTGTGTGTATGTGTGTGGTGCACACAGTCCTCGTTAAAGGTACTGTTTACCATTGGGAGCAGCGATTGAAAAAATGTTTGACTTATCATATTTGATGCATTATATGTGTAAGTCAGTTGTATCACAAAACATCCTACCGTTATATACAAAATTTGCAATGCAGCCTAAAATATGAGAAGATATGGCCATTTTTATTTCAATAAACCATAGTGGACAGTTTATTCTAGAAACAAATTTATCATAACTATTGTTCCCATTTTGTATATCTAACAATAATTAGATTGATTATACTAATTAAGATTTTTTCACTGGTTGTTTCTATCCCTAACTCACATCTTAGATCTATTTTCAAGCACTAAAGCTGGGTTTTTGTTTCATCTGCAAATGGTAAATAATGCCTTTAAAAGATCTTGTTTCCCTAAACTGCAACAAAACTTTCATTCTAGTTTCATCATTCTTACAGAAGATGTGACAGAGTAGCCCCCCCCCCCCCAAAAAAAAGCTGCTAATATCTTTGACCACTATAATTTTGAATAAGCAAGTATGCAATAAATTCAGTCACCATGCTACCTGGGGCACTCATGTTGGCATGCACTGTATCTTATGTCATTGCTCACGAACTGTAGTTCTTGAGTTGTAAAGATTGATATCTATTGATATTGATACCCTGTGAAGATAAAAAGGTTGACATACCTTTTTTATTGATAAAAACAAAAATAAGTCATATCTTCAAACCAATTAAATCTTTGTGAGGTGATGACATCATCTTCTTGCATAGGTGGAATTTGCATAAATACTAGTGACCGATGATATTGTGTTGCAAACATACATTCAGCTTGAAATTCTGTGATTTTTTAATTTTTCATCATATTTCAATGAAACTTCCCCGTACTGTTCACCTGACTTGACTTTTAACCAAAGTAAACTTGAACACACACATGTACAATACTGTGAAGTTTCCCTTTAATAGTCTGCTCCTTTCACTAGACCAGCCAACGATGTTGGTGGACAGTTGCAGACCGGGGGATGATTAATTAAGCTGTTGATAGCCAAAGAGGTGCACCTGTCCCAATTCTCCAACTATTTGTCTACTGATTGTAAATCTAAAACACATGCTTCGGGGCAAGAGGGGAAATCAATAGAAACGAACGCTGAAAGACTTTTTTCATTCGTTCTTTTTCTGCAGTTTGTATCAGTAACACTACAGGCAAATTGAGATAGGTTATCAGAGAACACCTTTCATTGAATTTGTAGAAAGAGACCACTGAATTATTTCTCTTTAAAAAACGATGCAAAATAAGAGAATTCACCCTAAGAGAGAGAGAGCTTTTAGGAGACAAAAAAAAAAAATCGACTGACCAAAATTGTAGAAATGAAAAAAAAAAACAATAACAAACAAACAACTGTACCTTTTATGACAGTAAAGTGTTGGTAAATCTCTTTTGCAAAGTTTCAAATTAGCACCTGCTAACAGCTATATCAACCAATTATACTATCTCATGCATCATAATACTTATCTGCTTTGTGCAACACACAAACAAACAAACAAACAAACAATGAAGTAAGATTTTTTGTAATGTAATTAGCACAGCAGGAATCAACATTTACCAGCAGTGGAAGAATGTGAGCAAACATTGATACTGATTTCTATGGCAATATATAAGTCAGAGAGTAAGTTTTCATTGTTGATAAAATGTGAAGTCAAATATGAAACAAATACAAGATGAGGTGCCCATAAGAGAACACTTTCAATAACTTTCTGGAATCCAATCTTTACAGCATTTGCCTAAGCTCCCAAAACCTCCTGCCCCTTCCCCATTCCATTTGAATCTTGGCCTAAATTCATGACTTTCTCCATTTACAATTTACAGATAAATATCACAAATGCAATGAGTCCCTTATTTAATAATAAAAGATAATCTGTATAATGGGAACTTGCCTTCCATCAGCAAACACTGTAAAAACTTTTTTAATATGATGTAAAATGCAAATACATATCTTGGCGTGTTGTTACTTTCATAAATATCAGTCAAGCAAAAGAATTTTATGAAAATACAATGCACGATCATATCAAAGTGTGTGGCATATATGCAATATATGATGACAAAAATCATCTAAAAGCAGGTAATATGGCTTCTAGACATAGCAGACAATCACAGTCATCATATGGATGGGGTCAGTTGCTGACTTACCCAGGTATTTTCCGTAAGAACGTTCCATGGTAAGAACTAGCCCTGTTAGAAGGCACAAACTTGGAACAAGAAGGGCAGTGAGCTCCAAACCTATCTCCTCACAACATCATAGTTTAATCACTATTCATTTTACGGAGACTTCCTACTGCAGTATGGAGGAGCAACTTGTCCAACAAAGGAGATGTCAAACTGATGACTTTCTAATCACAGACAATATCACTAATAGATCTCGCCGAGATCTCGCTGCTCCGTGAGATCTCGCCACTCCGTGAGCACTCTGCAACCACAATGTCTGTCAGACTCCTCTCCGACCAACAACTTCTCTGATTCATGCACGACTTTTGAAATAAAGATATCAGGCAGCACATCACGGTTTTATTACCAGTAGGTACAGCTTGAGTGGAGCTTTTCTCGTATTGCAAGCATACACACAGACACAGACTCGTATACATACATGTATACAGATCTGTTGTGAACATAATATGCAATTCATCATAGACATGCCAACTCGACAAGTAAACAGTAGCTTGGTCTATCGGTAAAAGGTCAACTAATAGACCAAAGGCAATATAAGAGTTGTGTCATCCCATCCCTGTCATAAATACTAAGACAAATATTGGAGGATGGATTTCAAACAGCCCTCCTGTACTCCACGGGCTGTAATTACGCTGAGTCGATGGCTTGTAAATCTCCCCGCTATTCGTTAAGGGGCTGTGGCAATTATCTTTGAAACACTGCATTGTCAAGTGAGGCCTGAAGTGGCTACAATTAGTCCATCACATGCAGAAACCTAATTATGAAAGCTATAACATAGTTCTCAAAAGGGCTCAAAATTCATCTTTCATCACTTGGAATTTGCTCGCAATATATCAAAAGGCTTAACAAAAGAAACTTTTCTGGCCGACATGATTTTGAAAGGATTCTGAATGTTTTGGAGGGTTTTGAGATCAAAAGTGTGAAATAGTAAAAGTTTGTACTTGACTTTTCCATCATTACTGAAATAAACATTGTGTTATCACAGAATAAGTAAATATTTTTTGTTTTTATAAATATCTCCATTTTGGAGCAAAATCAAAAGTTTTTGCAATGACATGGAAACTGTTTTTTTTTTTCTTTAACCTGAATGGTTTACTGTGGATAAGTTACAATTATTTGGAAGGCAACAAATTCATAGTCAAAACTTGTTCTTTTCTTTTCAACCATTTGTTTTAGTTTTTGATAGATTCCAAAAGAAGACCACCTTAAAAAGGTTGTGTGACCCATAGGATGCAAAAATTCTAAACATAAATTGCTTCTGATAGTGGACAGACTATGCATTCCTCATCAGAAATATGCAATCCTAATTACCCTAATTCCTGAAAAGTTCTTTTCGCTGTGTATTTGTTTGCCCACATCCAGCTATATTGAGATCAATCATGCAATATATAAGCAATGACCTCTGCTAAATGTAAGTATACGAAGGAACGGCATAACGTTCAAGGAACCCACTCAGCAACCCACTTCATCTGAAAATGGCATTTAATTGCTACAAAATACAACAAAATACAATAGAATTTCAGACTGAGCTACCAATAAAGTTTAGTTTTGCATAATTTTCAGAATTGTTCATTTTTAATTCTCTGACCAGGGGGGCGTTTCATCAACGAGTTCGTCGGAGGTTTTCACCGACGAATTTGCTATCAGCCAATCAGACGCAAGGATTTACACTGACAACTGTTAAAAGCTAATGAAATCCTTGGTCTGATTGGCTGATAGCAAATTCGTCGGTGAAATCTCCGACGAACTTGTTGATGAAACACCCCCCTGCTTCACATTCATTTGGATGTGGCATGCATCATGAAAACACATCCTTGTGACCATAACTTGCTGAGCAATGTTGTGTGTTGACATGCTGTCTCTTCAAGTATGAGGTATTGAAAAACACTCTGTCCCTAGAATAGGATATTAATTGGAGGTCCAGTGAGTGTATGATACTGTATGAGAACAGTGAGTGATAACACAGCGGAAATGAAAATGCGTAATCAGCTTCACCTTTTAAAATAAAACCTTAAACAAACAAAGTTTTGAATGCATCTTTTCTCTGCATGATCACAGTATCACTCAGGCAAAGAGCATCAATGTTCACATGAAGTTTTTAACTGCATAGAACTCAATTTATGAAATGTGTGTTTAGAAGCCCATGAGTAATTGCTTGAAGCTGCAAATCAGGATTTTCTCTCTCACAAAATACCATGCCTCTGGCATTATGCAATTGAATGCTGCTACCTTTAACCCGTTCAGGATGAGTCCCCAGTATACTCTAGCAGACCATGTCTACGGAAAATCTGTGTTGTAGTAAAATCAAACTGTCCTTAACGGGTTAAGACACACTTAATAGAGCTCAAAGCATCAGCTCATCTTACAACCATGGTAAGTTTATGTCCGCAGTTAAGACTGATATATGCTCAGGAGTCACTATTAAATGGCCTGGAGTGCAATGCCTACTTGTAAAACATTTAATCTACCCCATTCAAGCATCAGTGCATTTAGCTCTGTGCCTAAGTTTGATTACTGCCAAGGCGTGAAGTGCAAAATCAACTTTATGCAGTACCGCGAACATGCTGATAATTACCAGCTTCTATGGCAGCCCTTAAAGGAATGGTATAGTTTTGGTTGAGATGGGGCTTCAAGTTTTCAACCTTTTTTTGTGAGATAGTTAGAAACCTGTTATGAAATGTGAAAGAGCATACAATTCTAAGAGGAATTTAAAAATCATTTGATGAAAATTGGTTTTGAAATGGCAGAGATATCAAAGAACAAAGATGTCCTATGAAAAGGAGGGCCTAACCTTTCATTAGGACCACTTCGCTTTACTTTGTTTTGAGATATCTCGGCCATTTCAAAACCAATTTTTGTCAAATAAACTCTTCTTGGAATTGTATGCTCTTTAATATTTCATAAGTGGTCTCTAATTATCTTGCCAAAAGTTAAAATTTGAAACCCCATCTCAACCAAAACTATGCTACTCCTTTACAGACCCAGTTATGGCGTACATGACATGCTCCTAACACGTATCATTTCCTTTCAAATATAATTCAAGAACCTCTGGCCCCATTATCTTATGTATCAAAATGGGTCCTGGGTGATATAAAAGCATGGTTCATCTTCCTGACACAAGGTCATTATCTGGTTATGCAAGATGTGTAAATTTAGCAATTTATAGCAGTGTCTCTCTCTTCAAACACATAATTACTCGACACTGTAAACCTTTACTTAAAACTCATGTTATCAAGGCGTTTTCACAGCATGCAGCAATTCTAGACCTTGTCTCCACACATTGAAACTATTGGCAGTCTCCACAAGTGGAGGACAGCTACAATTTTGTATACTATTTTCACACATCAGCATTTACGACAAACTGTTATGCTACAACCTTTGCATGTTGTAAAAAATTTACAGCTGTACCTTGTCAACATACAAAGTGCACTCCTTGTCTTAAGTGAAGGAAGAATATTCAACCTATGTACATAATCACAAGTAGGATTTAAATGACCCACTCCTACCTAGGCTGAGACAATGACAAACTTTGTTCTTTTCAGTTTCTCTTGGTAAACTTGTAGTAATAACTGTGTGATCAAAATATAATTTTACCCATCAAAGCAGCAGAACAACCTTTGGTGAAATAGAAAAGTCTAGGTGAACTTAAAAAGTTTTGAGAAAAATTGCTGTTATTATTATTATAATTATTATTATTATTATTATTATTATTATTATTATTATTATTATTATTATTATTATTATTATTATTATTATTATTATTATTATTATTATTATTATTATTATTATCATTATTATTATCATCATCATCATCATTATCATTATTATTATCATCATCATCATCATTATCATTTCTTTTTCCTTTTAGGGGAGGGAGAGGGGAGGGGAGGCATCATATCTTCCATGAGCCTTGAGTATTTGTCAGAGTGGATTTGGCGTAAGTCACATGAATAATCAGCAATGTGATGATTATTATCAGTCAGATCAGATGGATCATGATAAACTCTAACCAAAAATGCAAATGATGAAGATGACATACCCTACAAGTTACAAATATACCTAAATGGATACACCTACACAAACAAATAGATAAAGGATATGCACACATTTTAGGCCTACCTAATAAATGCATAAATTCTGGGATTTGCTTGTGGAAAATTTATCTTCTTGAGGCAGCATTCGTGCACAGAAATATCCTCTCTGCACTTGTTACAAGATAAGTGTTTTGTAGACTGGCACAGAGGGACAGCATTTAAAAAAAAAAATCCCTGGCAGGTAAAAAAACAAGCAAACACCCCAAACAAACATAAAAACCTCTGTCTGGGTTAGATTAGCCAATTGAGGTACAGGTACACTGAAACATGATGGGTTTTCCATAATGAGACAGAATCATGGTTAAAATTGTGACCATGGACTATTCAGCCAAGAATGAAATGTACACGCTTACCTTCTTTATCATATGCCTGTGTCAGCATGTGTTTATCACTGCATGTTTGTTGACACACGCGATGCATTACGTGCATTTCGGCAAGTCAAGAGTTGCATAATCCATGGACTGCATTTAAACTACCCTGGTACCTTCATGAATTCCAACCAATAAGGGCAAAGGTAGCTCTAATCAACTACTGTACGAGCTGAAATTTTCACGGTGGTTTTATTTTCGCGAATTTCGCGAATCGCCTTTGAATCACGAAAATAACAACACGCGAAAATAACAATGTGCAAATAACTAAGTTCAGTTAGACCCTCGCAACCGCGAAATTAACAACACGCCAAAATGTCCTCGAAGGACTAATTCACGAAAATATCTGTACGCGAAAATTTCAGCTTGTACAGTAGTTGACCAGGCACTCCAGCAAGCATGTTACCGGTGATGACCAGAATAATGACTACCTCGATGATAATGACTACCTCAATGACTACCTCGTTCCAATCAATGAAAAACCAGCTGCTGCCTGTAAACTCTGATATTCAAGGGCACCATGGCAATAATTTTAAGTGTATTTTTGCGTTATACACTTGCTTACTTGAGAAACAGCCGGTGATATAACTGGTACAAAGCAAATTGATATTCTATGTATAAAAGCTCTTTCCATAGTTCTTGTGTTCCTTTTGCAACCCAGAAAATAAAATTCCTTTCATAAGCTGGTATATTGCAATTCAGATCTTTCCTCAGAAAATTAAAACAGGAAATTTCTTTACGATGGAGGGGAAAACAATGCTAAAGATCTCCAGTGAATTTATTCAGACCCTTTAAAAAAAAAAAAAACCCAACTGTCATTCTCAGTACAAAAGGTGATAATATTCTTGAGTAACATGGGGTTGGTCTTTTACTTGTTTTTTCTTTAAACTCATGGTATATAACCAAAAGATTTCACGCACAATGTTGGGAGACATTGTTCTTCAACCATGCAAAATTTTGTGACGTTTGCAAAAAGGATACATGACCTATCGAGTTTTGTGAACATGTGGGGGGGGGGGGGGAGGCCTCCTCAGATTAGAATTAACAATCATCTTCAAATCTACCCTTTCTTCCACAACTAATTGCTGGGGAGGGGGATGTCTCAGAAGTGCATTTTTGTTTGTTTTCAGAAGTCTAAATCTCTATGCACCTCTAAATCAAATGACTTTAATTTGTTTCTAAAACATTGTTTCATTGGACATAGCTGTGACAGGTCACTTGGGTGATTGCATGCATCAAGCTGCTTGACGCAATTAATTCACCTTCCAACCATCACCACGCATTGAATGAATTGATGATTCAAGATTGAAAATTGTAAACATGGCTTTTTATGACTTACTGGAGAGTCTGTGGTACAGATAGTCGTCTGCCAAGCATTGAATAACGAATACTCTTCAAACATAGCTTTTGCGGCCAACATGTCTGTGAGGCAAGGCCAAATTTGCATCTTTATTTCTTACATACTTTGATTGCCACTTGAGGCAATCTTCCGTCTCCATCACAAGAGAGATGGGATATGATGGAAACTAATACAAACTAAGACTTATGAGAGTTTCATAACAAACATTTCCAAGAAACCTTAGTACGTTAAAAAAAAAAAAAATGAGTCAGTTCCAGACATTGGAAAGATCCATAAAATGTGGTCATAATCTCTTTGTGTAATTACTGTGTGATTAAGTTAACCTTTTGGGTTATTTCTCAGACAAAAATTCCATTAAAAATAAGAGAATGGTAGCATTAAAAAGTGCATATAGTACGATAAGCCATAACACTTAGCATCATTTTGTCATCATGACTATGGAACCTCATCAAGTCTTGCTAAATCAAATCAGCCTCCCAAAAATCTTACCTGAAATGATAAATGAATGAATGAATACAAACACTGTATGTAAGTAAATAAATGAATAAATAAAGTGAATAAGCAAACAACGTAAGACAGAAAGAAAGAACGAAATACAAACAAATAGATAAAATGCAATGGATGGACCTTTTCTTCCATGAATGGTGAGTATTATGCTCAGATGTTTGCTATCAGCTCCCAGATAGTTACCTCATGAGCCAATGACCAATGTGAAAAGGATTAGGTGCCATGGGGACAGCTGTAAGATTAGTATGCAAGAGTCTTTTATTGCATGGCTTCTGCATCTCGGTAGAACACATTTGCGATTGCGTGCTGACAATCTTCCATGGATTTCGCAGAACAGTCCACTTAGAAATTCATGAGAATTTGTGAAATGAGCTAGTCATCATTCCAAATATTTTCTTCCCAACTCCACACCACGTGTCCCTCTTTTGCAATGCATCAGCTAGCACACCCCACAGAGAGTAAAGGAGGCATACCAAATTCATCCATAGAATGCGAGTAATGCTTATCATCACTATGATGATAATGAAGGCAATTTATTTTGGCTATTGCACACTGGCAAATTCTAATGTCCCCAACTTTTTTTTTTTTTTTTTTTTTGGGGGGGGGGGGGGAGGACATGTTTGGAAAGGAAATCTAGAAGCATAACAAATGGTAAACTGAATCACTAAGTATCTTTTGACTCCTAGTATTTACAAATAAAAATAACATGACCAGATACCTGGATGTCTACTGTTAGAGGTAGGTCACTGCAACTTTTACGGAAAGATCATCTGTTTTCATTGATATGAGGATCACTTTTGCATGAACAGCTATCTCTTTAAAGTTTATTCCTCCCCCCCCCAAAAAAAAAAAACAAAAAAAAAAAAAAAAAATTGGCGGAGAGAACCCATGATACTCTCCACTGCTTGGCAATGGAAGAGTGGACAAGCAATGATATAATGAAGTCAATGCCAACTGTTAGACTAAAATTGTCAGCATTCCAGCAATCAATTATCTGACAGAGCTAAAAGGTGATTCATGTCAGGGGGATGATGCATGGCCGACGCCCCATGAATGAGGCTTTCGCCCACCTTATTTCTATCTGCCAGTTTGTGAACATAAATATCAAGTTTTAGAAGCAAGATATTTCAAACAAAGCAAAATTACTACTGATATTTATTAGTATATAACTGCAAAACTGCATAAAAAAGATTTTGTAGAGGGAGACAAATTTGAAGAAAGTTTTTTTTTTTTTTTTTTTTTTCTAAATAATATGAAGTGAGATCTGTAGTACTGTATAAGCTATTATTCTTGTGAGGGTTTAATTTTTGTGAATTTCGAAAATCTCAGTTGGATCGCAAATTTAACCACACGCGAAAATGTCTCCATGCGCTAGGTTAATAGCACATTTATATTGGCGTCGGCGTCAATTCGCGAAAGCAACATCTCGCGAAAATGTCTATGACCTCCCCATTCGCAAAAATATCTGTACACGAAAATAACAGCGTATACAGTAGCTCATTCTGCAAGTTTGCCATGTTGGTATCTGATTTAGGGAACCAAAGAAAACGTCACACTTTAAATATTCTGTACTTGTGAGAATACTCAGTTGTAGGTCACTAACGGTAACTAGGCAGCCATGTCATCATTTCATCCGGCTGAACGTAAGACTTGAATAGACTGATTTATATTCTTTGGATTGTGTTGTCTGCAACATTGATTGCTGTTGTGTGAACTTCATACTTTCCTTTCATATTCTGTTGCAAAATCAAGTATGAAATAAAGCTGAATTGAATTGAACTGAAAGCTCAATTGCAAAATTGTGCATTTTTACATTTTTCATACCTTTTAAATGTATACACTAACTTGTCACAAAATATTAGCAAAAGGAACATATCAACTGGGGACGGTGAATAAAAACAGTCATTTTGATTCACAGTCAAGTGTTCACATTATTGCAAAGAGAGAAATGCACAGGCAAATCATAATGGACCAGTAAGGGATATACATGTTGTATCTGGATGGCACCTACCTTGATTTACATAGAACAAAAACAAGGAAGAAGAATAGCACAGGTCTGCCAATTCAATTATTCAATCTCAAACAGAACCCTATCAGAAGTAAAAACAACATCAGATCTGCCCCTGGTTGACCAAAATAACCCTTAACATCTCTTTCAAATGTTTGTACAGGTTCCTTTTACAGATTATCAGCTGAATTTGACTTCAAAGAACTTGCAAATCCATTTGAAGAGGTAAACATTTCTCACAAACCCTTACCTTATGACCCCTCACTCACTAATCACACAATGCTATCTTCCCCTTAATCTGTGTTTAATTTATCCAACAGTAGTCTCATATAACCAATACACTGTTCTTCCGTCACCAAATGGCACATCATTATCTGAAAATCAATTATCAGTGAATAGAGATTACCTAATACCTCTAATCCCTGTCCCATTACTATGACCTTCCTTCTGGACTGGGGCACATTATTGTTATACCTGAGTGGGCTTGCTATAACTTTGATACAAGTATGCAAACTTTGGAGTGATTACTGATTGCTGACGAAAAAGCTTGGCAAGTTTTAAGTGTACCAATACACTGGAAATTAAATTTAAATGCTAGAATACACACACACACTAACACAAACACACAAACAGCCATAACTTACCTGTGCTAGCCCCTAAAAATATACATATTTCAATGAATCAGATCATATCTATATTTGGCACTTGTGTTTCACATGTTTAAGTTCCACTCTGTAAATGCCAGTATCGATGCGTTCTACCTATACGTGTATGCTTTTATGAATAATATCGAAATTCCATGTCGATTGGTTAGCTGATCATGCGCAAGCATTGCATATCACTATCTTTCAATTAAGATATATTTCAAAAAGTATGTATACATTTAGCACAATCGCTCAATTGAAAGAATTGGGTGCCCGACTAGTCTATTTCAAGTTTTTTTGTATACTCTATAACATTTACATTTAAACCCCAATAGACAACAATTGTAGTGACAAAAAAAAAAAAATCTAATATCTTGCAGAGGGCATGTCTCACGTATATTCTACAAATCTAGCAAACATACAGTAATACTCAGGGTATTAGCACACTTTAAACCAAGTGCCCGGGAATATACAGAAATAATTCCAATGCTAATGACAATAGGCACTCTGGTTTACCCTGGACCAAGGTGAGATACAGCAACATGCACACACACAAAACAGATAAAAAAACATTATATAGTCATTGTCTCATATAGGCAAACAGTGCCAATGTGCAGGTGTAAAAAAACCCAACAATCAAACAAAACAAAAGCAAACAAACAAAATGGGTCCTGGACTTAAAATCAAGCTACAGAACACATACAAAGATAAGGGAACATTATGTACTGGTAGTTACTGTCCTACACAGGCAAATAGCATCACTGTAATGCAGGTGCCGAAAAAATAAGAACAAACAAATGAAATGGTCCTGGACATATCTAGCCAGTGGAGCTTAGGTCTGTCTCTTTGTAAAACTTGTACCCGTCCCTGATCTATCATATTGTCGTATAACCTCGGCTTCATTCTTTGGACCTGCCTAGACCTGAATAGACGGACCGTTGGAATTAGCATGCGTGTAATAGAGATGATCAATATTCCGATTCTCTGTCACAAAAGATCCATCAGCGGGGGCGAAAGGAGGATATTTCACGGGGATCTAACCATTTCATGAGGGTATACCAGAATATAATGTAGTATTCTCTGCATGGCTTGTAACTTCTAATCCTGCTATGTTTAGCCTGGGCAGTGCATGAATACATCATGCATGGCTAGACTGTCTTGGCAAGTGTTCATTCATCTGAAAAATTCCAAATAGAGACTATTTCTGGGCAGGGGAATAACCTCTTTAAAGTCTTGGAAATAAAATGCAACTCTCCACTCTGTTAAAGGGTGTGTACAGTTCTGGTCGAAGTGAGGATTTAGCTTTTAACGTTTTGCGAGATATTCAGAAACCACTCTATGAGATGGTAAAGAGCATGCAATTCTAAGGGAGTTTATTTGATGAAAATCAGTTTTGAAATGGCTGAGATATCCAAAGACAAGGTGAAACAAAGAGATCCTAATAAAAGGTGTGGCCTGTAGCCTTTTATTATAATCACTTTTTTGGATATCTCAGCTGTTCGAAAACCAATTTTCATCAAATAAAAGTTGAATCCTTCTTAAAATTACATGCTCTTTCATATTTCATAAGAGGTTTCTCATTATCTCACTTAAGAATGTTCAAAACATGAATCCCCACCTCAACCAGTACTGTACAGTCCCTTTAAAGTAGACTGTTATGAACAGATCAAAAGCAAACGATTGAAATATATATCTGCTTGGAAGTGGATATAAAGTATCCCATATAAAGCTGTAGATTTTCTTCTTTTCAGTGTGTTCACTAAATGTTGATGATGATCACAATGACATTTCTATATGCTTGATAAGCAAGTTACTGTAAAACCAGACATTTTAGCGTGCATTTACAATTTATGCAAATTTTCAGAGGAGCCAAGATTTATGATATTGAAATGCATGTGAAAGTTCTTGTCTACACTTGAATTGAATGTCATTGGCAGTTCGCAAAAATGTTCATGCCGCTAAAAAGGCCATTGGCTCCTATTTGCGAAAATTTCATGCCGCAAATATTTCTGGTTTTACAGGAGATAAAGTGTAAATGTCAACCTCACAACTCTCCGGGTGAATTGCACATGAATCTTTAATATGTTCCAATTTTTGAAAAATAAAAAATCTGAAAAAGAGATGAAGTGTATCCATCGCAAACAAAAGTCCCTAAGGTGCAATGATTTCAAATAACGAGATTGATAGATGGTTATAAAACAGAGAAATATATCACGCCAGTTTTCTGCAATATATATACAAACAAGAGAAAGAGAGGGGGGGGGGGGGGGACAAATCAACTCCAATAGAGAAGCCAGATGGAATAATATACAAAGAGTCAGAAATAAAGACTGTGACAGAAGAAAATGCTCTGACAGATGAATCTAAAAAACTGTAAGAGGGAGAGCGAAGGAAGAACAGAAAGACAGGACTGAAAGTGTAAAAAATGAAAGCAATTGAAGAGAACCAAGGAGATGGGGAGAGAAAGAGGCTCGATAATATAATAGTTAAATTCAGACAACATCCCTAACCTCGAGGTTCGGAAACCTTGAGGGTAAGCTCTTGCCCTCTAACTTCGATGTGCGTCCACACGACGAAGCTTAACCTCAAGGTTAAACTCCTGCCCCTTTGAGTTTGTTGATTTTTGTGTCTACACGGTGCTAAACTACGAGTGGGGACCCCCAGCAGTTCTTGGTTAGAGCGCTAACCCTGAGATATATTGTGGGTCTTAACATTGAGCTAACTATGAATGCGTCTACACGGTCCCTAACTATGAGCTTAACCTCGAGGTTAAGGCTTGTCTTCTGAACGTAACTATTGAGTATTGCTAATTGCGTGGTGCACACATGGTGTCGTTTTTCAGGTTCTAGGGCAATTACCCCCCTGGATAAATACCCCTGACCCTAACCCTAAGTAATCCTAATCATGAGCCTAATCCTAACCCTAATCCAAACTCTAACCCTAAACCTAAACCTAACCCTAATATTTACTCTAACGTTATCACTAACCAGTCGGGGGGGGGGGGGGGGGGGGGAGGTAATTGTCAGGGTGGGGTAGAGGGGGTAATTGCCCTGATACACTTTTTCAATATACTCCAATGGGGAATTTCTAAAGGAAGATGGAGTGAGGAGGTAAAATTGAGGAAATTATCATGGCTGGTGATTTATGGAACTTTCCTGGCAGAAATTGAAGAGGACAGCTAGGCTTCCTCCGATGTTTAGCTGAGCTCCTTCGACTTGGCCGGCTGCCTATCAATCACCAAACAATGGGCTAAGGTTACGCTCTAGACCTTTACAGTTTTACCTTGGCTTACATTTTCTTCATTAAGATGATGCATTCTCCATAATTATGGATTTGTATACAGCCTCAGTCTTGCTATGAGATAGAGATATCATGTTGCAAAATCATCAAGAATTTATATTTTGACAGGAGAAAAAAGAGGTTTGAGAGCTCAAGTGCCTAAAAAGTATGTGGAATATTGCAAAATTATCACACTAACTGAATCAATCATGGTTCCGGATATCTTCCAATATATCACTTACATGATATTTATTTTCTGAAGTTTCTCTTTAAGCTTTTACTGGAGACAAGTAAGATGCTGGTGCGAGTATCGCTTTTGAGATATTCTGGTCCAGCGTTTCCTGTGATAATTCAGAATCTTTATTTTCACAAATCCTGGACATAATGCTTTCTGAAGTCTGTGCAATATGTTTCATTTCAAATGGGTGGTACTGTGTAGGAGCATAGATCCCAAGGCAAGATTGCCACATGAAATACTCCCAAGAAATGATTCTCTTCAGACCTGTTCTTGGTAATGGTATATGATCAGAGTAATATGTCACTGTGAGTCCTCCTCTGGGGATAAGTTTTGTCTGTGCCCAGAGTAAAATTTGTAAAAATTGGTGTAAAAGCATATATATGGAGAGCTGCTCCACACCTAGATCACAAAGAGTTGCCAATTTGCCTTACGTTGTAAACTATAATAACTTGTAACCTTTTTTTTTTAATTATTTGTGTCCGATTTTTTTTCTCTGAATTGTCATTGATGTACATCTCTGATTTTTCTGTTTTAATGCAAAGCATGATAATATCAGGACATACTTTTCCACCTTTAATTGCGAACACACATGGGATTTTGATAGTGGATTTGAGAGGATTAATTTTGGTAGCACAGGCTGACAAGACCTGGGGAGCATAAATTTCATGAAGCGTTTTGTAAGATGTGTTTTCTGACAAACTGTTATAAGCTACTGAAATCTGTGCATCTGATTGGCTGAGAGCAAATTTATCAGACAAAAATATCTTACAAAACGCTTACATAAAATGCCTCCCAGGAGGAGTGATGACAAATATTGGGCCACTTACCTAGAGGCCTCTGCTGATTCAACCTGCGAGGGTTGCTAAGCGACCGTCTCAGGAAGGGGTTACTGGTCCCTGTGATGTCCAGCGACATGAAGCGGGTCCGGGTCTTTGGTTGCTCCCCCGTTCTTCCTCCTCTTTCTCCTCCTCCTCCAACATCTTCAACTCCGCCCAGGAGTTGACTGATGGAGTCGTGATCAGCGAAGAGTGGAATTTGACTCTCATTTTCCTCCTAAGTTTGAAAATAATGTGAAAAAAAAAAAGGATTCAGTTTGATAGAGGGAGTTGGTTCTTGAGATCACTGTCATCACTAGAGTGTGGCAACATTTGTATGCATGTAGGCACGATGCCACTGATTATTTATGCTGGTTATCAGGTGATTTTGATTGACGACTTCAAATATATATCCATCTCTTCTTACCTGTATTAATCATTTCTGGAATACTTCTTAACCTTAAACTGCAAATTGGATGTCACTTTTAATTGCAAGGCAATGCTCTCACACACTATGATGCATTGGATGAAACATAACAAACTAGAAATGTCGCTTTGGCGACTGGTATGCCTCCGCCATAATGCATGATTTTCCCAATAGGTCTAGATAGTACATGTGGACAATGTGTGATTACATTTTCACAAAATTGGCAAAATATTGAAATGACAAGTTTGTCACAAATGTCTTGAATGTTCACCTTCCTTGACCTAGGTTTAATTGGATGAATAGGAGAGCATGTATCTAGGGATTTAAGGACTTTAACTTGACTTTGACCCATTCATACATTTAGGCATTGAGTAATTTTCAAGGTACAGGTGTGGAGAAAAAGTGCAATTTCTGAATTGAATAGTAAATTGTTACCATTTTCATCTGGCCCTTGACCCTAAAATTCATAAGATAATCACTTTCAGGTAGAACATGCATAATATGTACTAAGTTTCAAGATAACTTGAGCCACTTCGAGAGATACGGAGGAAAAAGTTAGTTCAGCACTTTCACTTGATCTTTGACCTTTTGACCTTTGAGGCAAAAAAAGAAGAAAAAAAAAACTTTCCAGAGAATTTCTATTAGGTTACACATGCATACACCAAGTGTAAAAAAATAATAACCCTGCTGGCATTGCAAAAATATGAGGGAAATAGTAAAATTTTGAAGTGTTGCACGTGACCTTTGACCCCATGAACCCTACATTCTCTAGATAATCACTTCCAGTCAGTACATGTATATACTATGTTCCATGAAGATACCTTGAACAATTTTCCAAGGCACGGAGAAAAAAAAAGAAGTTTTGATATTTTTACTTGACCTTTTGACCTTTGACCTTTGACCTCATGACCCAAACTTTCACCAGAGAATCTTAATTGGGTAATACATGTATACACTAAGTTTCAAGAAAATATCTTCAGGCATTCAATAGATATGGCGAAAATAGTGAAATTTCATGTATTTGACCCTGACCTTTTGACCTTTGACCTTTGACCTCATGACCCAAACTTTCACCAGAGAATCTTAATTGGGTAATACATGTATACACTAAGTTTCAAGAAAATATCTTCAGGCATTCAATAGATATGGTGGAAAAAGTGAAATTTTATGTATTTGACCTTGACCTTTTGACCTTTGACCTTGAGCATGTGCACCCAAAAGTTGATAGGCACAACTTCACCCCCTAATACACATACATGCCAAGTTTCATTAGGATACCTCAACAGGTTTTGACAGTTACCTTGTCCACAAAATTCATTACGGACGGACGGAAGGACGGACGGACGGACGGACGGAAGGACGGACGGACGGACGGAAGGACGGACGGACGGACGGACGGACAACCCGAAAACATAATGCCTCCGGCACCACTTCGTGGCGGAGGCATAATAAAAATCCAAAGGCATGAAGAACACTGATGCTGAACAACGATTAATGAAAATCTGCTCAACTTTGTCACGGCGTCACTTCTGCTTTTACAGCAATTGACTAAGATTGCTGCACCCATGGTTTAAAAAGTGCAGTTAATTTCTGCTTCACCGTCATAAGTTCACTCATACACCTGGAATTGTAGTACACGAAACAGGAAGCATATTCATTAAATTGGTAAAAAACAGAATATTAACACCAAAATCCAACCACTATTAAACAAAAATGTCTCAGCATACAATGGGTTTTATTTTGTGAGTTTATTTAGTGAGTTATTTTCTGAGCCAAACTGGTTTTCCTACATTTTCTTTCTCCAAAGTTTTCCTTCAGCACATAATAAGAAAAGCTCACTTCTGTTTTTTACTGAAACACACTACAGATAAAAGGACAAAATCCTTTTAGAAAATTGAATGCTCATTGCTAATGGCATTCATCCAGTAATTCCAATCCCATCCAGAGAGAAAGGGGGGATGGAGACAAACATTTGTTGTTGTTTTCTTTCTGCTGTGGCCACACCTGTTGACCTGACGACAGCGGCCATTTGCTAATTGAATTTTCAATGTCCGACTGTTCAACGTAGTGGCGCAATACTTCCCAATCGTGGGTATTACACAGAGAGGCTTTGAAGTCTGTGAGAAGTTGTGCGCAGAGCTCAAAACATGCTGCCAAAAAAATATGAACATCATATTTCAAAATGACTCCTTGAAGTTCGTGCATGGTTCAATCATCAGATGGAATGTTTCAGATACATGTAGCTTCTTACAAATCTGTATTTCTCAGAAATATGTGGTCAAAAGAAATCAATATCTATCATGATAGCAGGGAAGGTTTTGTTTACCAAACAGCATGAAGAATAAAGTTTTGACACTTTAAACATGGAGTAGCTCTATGCTAATAAGCAGCTAGGTCTACAGTGAGGAATGCTACCTATGAATGAAGCTAAGTGAAGACACCCTTCACATTTAGTCCCTAACAATGGCTTTAGTGTTGGTTGTTTTGGTGACATGACATTTGCTCCTCTTATCTTATCCAGGACTTACAGATAAGGGTTAGGGTTGTGATGGGTTTTAGGTTTAGTTTGATGTCAGGATTAGGATAAGGGTTCGGGTTATGTTTGTGGGTAGAATCAATGTTTGGCTTAGCGTGTACAGATATTTCATGGGAGTATTTTTCCTAGGAGCAAATGCTACGGAACTAGTTGTTTCAAGCATAATCATCATAATAATGACAATTGTTTTTTTCTCGTTGATACCACACTGCCTCTTCTTCATTCAGAATTTTCATATGAAAATAAATATCATGAAACAATTATATCAAACATAACCAGTGGGCCTGAATGAAAATCTCACAGATGATGAACATAATGATTATAGTATACATACAACATATCAATGTTATAAGAGAACAATGTTTGTTCTTATCTATGCTGAGTAAACAGTCTTCAGGTTTTATTCTTTATGTGCCCCCCGGCACATAGCTCTAATTTGCTAAGCTTTTTCATTAGCATTCCGTAATCACTGCAAATTTAATATGTGACCCGCTACAACAAAAGGATCTGAAAGTCTGGGGAAGGACAATTTTCTGAAAATGACATGATATTATTCCCTTACTCTTCCACTTAAATTTCATAAACATGACTCATACAAGTACTTGGTTGCGGAGATCGATGATTTTATCAGTGCATGTTGAGTGGTTTTAGGAAATCAGTATTTTGAGAAAACCGCCTTCAAATTTATCCTTCCGACGCTATCATGATCAAGGGGAGGCAAGACAGTTTTCACCACTTGACATTAGAAGGTATGCTCCTAGCAACCTCCGCGATGTTCATTCAAGCTTAACGCCAGCGGTCTATGCACAATCAATCAGTAACCAGGATGCCATGCACTGACCAATAAGATCACTCTCTTGTTGCTATATAGAGGCAGAGTCTAGCTGCGGCGCTTAATCCAAATCTTCGAACGTGTTTCTGTTCCATTGAAAGTCAGAAAATCATGGCCCAGAAAAATGCTATTTTCTTGCCTTCCTTTATTTTAGTTTCAAAATTTTGATAGATGATAGACAATACATTAGACTGCAAAATTATGCCAAAAACAAAAACGTGATTGTTTTGACCGATTTTGATGATCTGACTTCAAACTCGATTTTCTCGGCTCACCTGTCAGCGACTTTAGGATCCTTTTGTTGTAGTGGGTCAAATATAGTTTGTAAAGTTTTTATCATTTCTATCTTAGCAATGAGCCTCAGTCCAACAGGGAGGCCAAGGTAACACAAGAGGGATGAGGGATTATGTAATCTCTATTCATTAACAAAAAAGTTTCCAATGCATCTGTGCCAAATGGGCAAAGGAAGCACTCCTACCAATAACGAACAAAGCTCAGAAAGGGTAAACTCCACTCCCTCATGATGGTTTCGTCAACTTCAGGTTTCTAACATTTTTGGTGAAACAACGAGAAACCTCTTATGAAATATGAAAGAGCATGTAATTCCAAGAGGGATTCAATGTTTATTTGATGAAAATTGGCTTTGAAATGGCAGAGATATCCAAAACAGAGCAATCCTAATAAAAGGTGGGACCCACCTTTTACAAGGATTGCTATGTTTTCCTTTGTTTTTGGCTGTTTCAGCCATTCCAAAACCTATTTTCATCTGATTAAGCATTGAATTCCTCATAGAATGGTATGCTCTGTATCATTTCCTTAGTGGTTACTTTGTATCTCGCAGAAAGTTCAAAGCCCAATTCTCATTTCCACCAATACTATACCATCCCTTTTAACACCTGGGTGACAGATGACACTGTTGTTTCATATGAAAGATAAATGTTGTAAAACTGCATATTTGTATCAAAAGTGTCCTTCAAGGGAATAGTTATATGAATTCAAGGGTATAGTTATATGAATTGAATTCTGACAATGACAATGACTTTGACAATGAACTCTGGCTACCATCAGAGTTAAACAGAGTGTAAGAATGAATGAGTGTAGGAGATGGTTGGGAATATTTACCAGCAACAATACTGGGGGGGGGGGGATTTTTAGGGTGAAGTCTTTTGATGAATGACAAATGCTTCCTAATCAATCATTCAACCAAACAAAACACAAAGGTTTTTTTTTGGGGGGGGGGGGAGGGGATCTGGAGCATCACTGTTTTCAAGTTGAGGTCAAGTTAAGTACTTAATGCTTGTAAATTGCAAAATGTTGTAATATCACTTGCATAAGAACTGTATTTCTGGAGCATCATATGACAGTGGAGAAGGGATGGAAGGACTTCAGGTCATGTATTTATCAAAACTTACTGGGCAGAGGTTTACATGGTGCTTCTTGCAGTGCTTTCTGAATTTGGCAAGCCAGAGAAGCTCAAATTACTCAGTCTTGGTGAAGTTTTTCCACCTATTGGCCCTATGTGCAATGTAAAATCATACAGACCATTTATGGTTATGCAACCACAATTGATTTGCACATTTCTACCAACGGACTACATTAAGAACCATACATTCTTGCATTGGGCACTTGCCTACTTCTGTATGAGTTAAACACACAGAAAAAAAAACTCTTAATTTTTTTTTTCCATTTTAGGATCACCTGCACAGCAAAAGTCCTGGCTCATTTGCAAAGTGTTTTAAAGTCCAAGGAATGTATATATATATATTTTTTATCAACCCTACATTGGCCTAAATGATTTCAGTTCCTGTTCAATACAGCTGGAGTCAAGCAACCATCTCTCAGAATATGTGATACAAAATTTTGTTTGACATTTATCTGGGAAATGATAGCGTATGAAGCTGAACTCTATTGTCAAGGTTTTGTGTTGGGGCGAGGGCTTTTTAGTGTAAAAAAAAAAGTGAGTAAAAAACACTTATCTATCAATGGTACAATTTTTGTGCTTACTGCCACCATTCGAAGGATGCATAGTCTTCAAATTTGACAGGTGATGCCTAATACCTTTGTACGATCTTTGCAGATGATGCTTGGAGTTAAAGGGATTGTATAGTTTTGGTTCAGACCTAACTTCAGGTTTCTAATATTTTTGGGTGAGATAATGAGAAACGTTCTATGAAATACGAAAGAGCAAGTTATTCCAAGAGGAATTCAACGTTTATTTGATGAAAATTGGTTTTGAAATGGCCGAGATACTCAAAACAGAGCAATTCTGATAAAAGGTGGGACCCGATTTTTATTACGATCACTTTGTTTTACTTTGTTTTTGGATGTCTCAGCCATTCAAAAACCAATTTTCATCAAATAAACTTTGATTTCCTCTTAGAATGGTATGCTCTGTATTATTTCCCAAGTGGTTTCTTGGTATCTCACAAAAACTTAAAAGCCCAATCCCCATTTCCACTAATATTATACCATCCCTTTAAGGTGTGGGACATAAAATCTTTTATGACTCCCAACCATATGTAACGATATTGAATGACTTCAAATGCCAGTGCTGGGAGTTTGACAAGGTGTCAGATTAAACCCTGACAGCATTTCTAGGAGTTACATGTACATGGGTCTTAACCTACAGATTCATTACACTGGTATACAATTTCCTTTATCGTGACTGTCGAAGTGTAGATAACCATGCCAGCATTTCTTGAAGCACCTTTGGCTACCTCCACTTCTTGTGTCATAGGATTTTTTTTTTTCTCTTCCTCGTCACAGAAAGGGATTCTGAATGGCAAATCAGTATTAGCAGCACAATTGTCTGCTCAAGCAAGAATGAAGAAATGAGGAGAAAAAAAAAACATTTCGCAGTTAGATCATTTGCACATGAGTGCAAATGAATGTTTTTTGCTTTTCTTTCTTAGTTAGTTAGGAATTTCACTAGTTTTCAAAGTGACATAATGCATATCATTGCAACCTTGGCTAATAATGTAACAGCTTTATCAATCACATTCAAAACAAAGGATGATTAACTTGCATAGACCAGGTGACCAGAATGGTCTGTCAATTGACAGATGGGAGAGCATCCATTTTTATTAGTGTGAATCAAATGTATCAACACATGTTTTGTATTTTATTGATATTGCCACATATCACTTTTGCAGTCATGTGGATGTGTTAGCAATTATTATTTAAATAGGGATTACTTGAATAATCATTACAGCGCAGATGTTATCGTCAGTGAATTTGACCCATTGAGGACATTTTGAACATGCATTTCCTATAGACACCTGCCCGAGTATACTCGGGTCTCGTCCTCAACGGGTTAAAAACCAACACTTCCTGTCGGTACAAATGACCTTTTTCTGCTCATGTGCAACATGGGATCCTGAACTGGCTTTTTTTTTTTTTTTTTTTGATGTACAGCGTAGCTACAACTCGTAGGGGAGTGTTGGTCACAGGCTATATTATCATAGCATCCAACAATGAGTTTCTTTTAATTTCCTGCTTGTCTAGGGAAATTAGAGTGTATACACCCTCGGGGCAAGTGATATGAAAAGGACACTCTTTTGTCTTACCTGCTCGGAAGTGTTGCCCGAACTCATGTTCTCCTCTCAAAAAATTATTCTGGCATTAGAAAAAAAAAATGTTCTCTTCAGCAATACCATGCACCAGCACGACTGATGTCGAATCTCCTGACTGTAACAGTTCAAAGCAGATCACATCCAACTTTTGTCAGTGTTTGCAGACTGGTTTAAAGTCCTGGTATCAACCCATGATGGTTAAGATTCACAGAATCTCATTATAGAACGATGTTTCCCGAATGGTCTCTATACCTCCTATACTTTAAATCCTGGAAACACTCCTTAGAGATTTCCAGTACATCAGAAGATGATACAGTTGGCATTTATAGCGACTATTACATGAACAGTACTTCCGTTAAAACATTTAACAAGAAAAGAAAATGCACAAAATTCCTCAAGATGATGTCGTGACACTCATCAACACCCTTGAGCCGCTCCAACTTTCTCCCTGACAAGTTGATACACTCATTCAAACCACATCCTGTGGGGGAACACATATCATTATTCAAACTCGGGACTGCATCGCCTCAACACAAGTTGAGCTGAAGATGCTATCCTCTTCCCAAACGGCAATCAAACTGTCCACCAAAACTGTGCTGTACACTGTGTGTGGTACTAATTGAGGTAATGCCTAGCCTGTATTCAAGAAAGAAGAGACATACAATAAGTCTTCAACACCATTCAGCAGTCTTGCACACTGGAATCGATCGAAGTATCTGCATGTAATACTCCAGGCTGACTGATCCACTTGTATCAAAAGCTTCCAGCAAAACACATTGGTTGCAAATTCTCTATGCTCTCCGAGCAGCGCAAGTTATGTTTTTGAGTCCTCTAGCAGAAGCACCACCTTTTTACATTCACAGCCAAACTTAGCTGCTGCAACAGCCTTCTGACATACTGCACATGGAAGTTATTGTTAAACAGCTTATAACAGCTTCTTCCTTTGTGACAACAAAGACAGACTGAAATGCTGACTACATTGTATTTTTCCCCCCACACTAATCCTCACACTTCAGACATACATCCAGCCACACGTCATGTTCAGTCATGTTCGGCTTAATTCAACGATATCCTCGTTAAGGCGATCCAACGCATTTGACGAACACCTGTCTGTATTACACAACTACAGCAGCCACCGGTTCTCTCCCGTGCTCAAGTTTGTTGGGGGTGTTGTTTAGAGTGCAGCGTTACTGTTAACTGCTATGTGCTCAAAGCTAGCTTCATCCCACTCACTATTCATGCGTCGCACTTAACAAAAGGGGAAAAACAAGAGGGACTATTCTCAGCAACCAGACCCTGGGATCAATTGTTAGAAATCAACGGTGTGCATCCAAGCAATGATGACATAACTCAGCAGTGATTGCTACCAGTACACACAAGCTTGCTAGTAAAGATGCATGTTTACAATCTTTCTGTGTCCTAAGAAAATATCTACTGTTTGTAATATACATTAACAACTTTTTATTCCTTTACTGGTACTTGTCGTTTTGTTCCAAAGATGTAATAAATCCTGCTTGTGATTTTTAAAGGACTTTATTTCTCGTCAAACTTTAAAACGTTTCATATTCTCAGGATGAAATGATGCCCAAGGCCAAAATTGATGAATCACAAAGAAATGAAAGTTTGCAAATAAGTTTATATTGCTGATATTACAAAATTTGTATTAACATGTGAATAGGAGTCAAACCAACCAGTCATATGTGGTGTACTACGCAAGAGTTATCCAACTGCAAAGGGTCTGTATGCTGAGCCTAGCAGAGTTATGCAATAGCACACCCCAAGCTCTTTTCGCCCCTTTGAGCAGGTCCCAAGGGGGTTGAACGCACCCTCCTCCCATTGCCATTAACCCACCCGACTTCTTAACTTCTCAAACGCCTTTTGTGCACCGCTGCCATAATCAGAGATCACGCAAATCGATCAATAGCGGGACCATGCAAACTGGGCATTGTTGTTTTAATCCTGAAAGAACTTTACCTCACGATTCGGTCGATTGGGTAGATGGCGCTGTTTGAAACAGACACAGGTATTCAGTGGCCCACTTAGGCTTGGATTCTTTAATTCTTAAGTTTTTTTTTTTTTTTTTTTAAGGCACTAGCCACTTTAATCAAAGTCATTTTCAAGCACTGCTCACAGCAGTTTGTGGCATACAAGTGTAATAAGTAATAATAATAAGTATTTGAGTAATCATATTTGATGCATATGTGTAGGTCAGCTGTATCACAAAACATCCTACCGTATAAAAATTTCACAATAAAGCCTAAAACATAAGGAGATATCACTTTTTTTCTCAATAAATCATAACTGTAGATGGTTCATCTAGAAACAACTTTATTATATAACTGTTGTTCACATTTTGTATATCTACAGGTAACAATACTTAACATTGATTATACTAACATCTTTGTTGTTTCTATCCCTAACTCACAGTTCAGAACTATATTGAAGCACTAAAGCTACAATTGTAGGTTTTTGTTTCACCTACAAATGGTAAACAATGCCTTTAATCAATTGAGGACGAGTCCCGAGTATACTCTGGCAGGTGTCTACGGGAAATGCATGTTGTAGCAAAATCAGCCTGTCCTCAAAGGGTTTAAGATAATAAAAAGTTTTGGTACCTCAAAAGTTTCCCTGAATTTCCGTGTTTCAGGTTAAAGTACCTTTCAAATAACTAACACTGTGAGACTTACTCGCCCCAAAGTGCTCTCATTTCTTAGTAATCATGCAATCAACTGCGACCAGCAGCCCCATACGCATAGCGTAATGAGGCTTCACATTGTAGCATTCAGGATCATGACAGATTTAGTATCGCGGGTAAATATCAACTTAAGATCCAAAAAATTCTTCAATTTGAAGACTTACCAACTAAGTTGAAGTCTTGAAAACAGGCTTCGGGCTAAGTTTGGTTCTGCCAATAGTCCCTTTCTGTTCGAATTGATGACTGAATGTGACTCTGTCGAGAGGACCTTCGGAGAGCTACATACACTGATTACTACGGCCAGCGCATACGCAACACATCACATGCGAACAAATTTCAAATCCACGAACGGATAAGATGTTTGTGTGCGCATGCGCTGGCCGTCAATTCAGTGTAGCTCTCCCAAGGCCCTCTCGACCGAGTCACATTCAGTCATCAATTCGAACAGAAAGGGACTATTAGCAGAACCAAATGTTGCTCGAAGCCTGTTTTCAAGACTTCAACTTAATTGGTAAGTCTTCAAATTGAAGAATTTTTTGGATTATAAGTTGATACAGGTATTTACCCATGATACTAAATCTGTCATGATCCTGTAAGCTACAATGCGAAGCCCCATTTAGCTATGCGTATGGGGCTGCTGGTCGCAGTTAGCTACTCAGTATGCGTATGGGGCTGCACGCTGCTGGTCGCAGTTATCATGCAATAATGGTTTCGTACAATATGTGTGCTACCTCGCCGCCGACGAAACCATTATTGCATGATTACTAAGACATGAGAGCACTTTGGGGCGAGTAAGTCTCACAGTGTTATTTATATGAAAGGTACTTTAACCGGAAACACAAACTAAGACAAGGAAATTCAGGGAAACTTTTGAGGTAATACCAAAACTTTATATTATCTTTAACATTGATTTTTATACTAACATCTTTGTTGTTTCTATCCCTAACTCACATTTCAGAACTATATTGAAGCACTATAGCTAGGTTTTTGTTTCACCTACATTGTACATATGGTAAACAATGCCTTTAACCAAGTCCCGAGTATACTCTGGCAGGTGTCTATGGGAAATGCATGTTGTAGTAAAATCAGCCTGTCCTCAACGGGTTAAAGGATGAGGGATGCAGAAGAAGGATGCAAGGTTGTAATAGAGAGGAGATCAGCCTCTCTGAATCTCCCTAACTTTCATCATTTATGACTTATTTTGACTATATACACTCCTATCATTCTGTTCATCTGATTTTATTCTGTTCATTCAAGTCCACCTTTATAAATAGAATTGGATACTTTTAACGATCTCAGTAACAAGCTGATACAATGTGCGTTCTCACCATACAGCTTTAACAAAATGCATATTTATCATTTTGAACATCTATACATTACTCTGACGTTCAAGTTTCAGAGCTGACCTTGAAATGAGAAAGAATTTATGCACAAACAGCAAAGGGACATTCTGAGTCAATTATGTTATTGCCTTTTCTGGTTTAAATGTACAACCATGTGATTAAGGCTGATCCATATCTTTGTTTGTTGATTCTATATTTAAGAAAATTACAAATTTCTGCCATTTTTTTTTTTTTTTGGGGGGGGGGGGGAAGGGAGGGGAGGAATGGCAGGGGGTGGTCCATTTCCGATAAAAAATTCAGTTCTATTTGTTGTATAATGCTCTACTACTTGAGCATAGAGTGAAACATGGAGTATTATTGCAAGTAATTAACACATATTTCAAAGAGCTCTCGGAAGAAATACCATTTCATCCATTTTTCGTTTTTGTTTTCAGTCTGTTTGTTTTTGCACTTGACTTAGCACTTTGACTCTTTTCTGTGCATCCTATTCAAATCAAGACCGCAAATGAAGTGCACTCGAGTATATGGACAGATTAGACTTTTAAATGTCATTGTAATTCAGTGCAACAATCATAACTTTTTGTTCTTCTTGATTACAGAATGATAACAACAACAACTGTCTTATATCAAAAACACTGCATCCAGAAATATCTTAGCTGGAAATGACTTCAATTCTCTCTATAGATGACATTTGAAAAGTATGTAAATGAAACCCCTTCTATCTTATTTCTGCCATGTACTGAAAGCCCACACAGTATCCATCAGAAATGACTGTATTCAAACCTTTCTATGACATTTGAAGAAAGCTGAATCATTAGCAGCAGGATTTTCTTTTCAAGGAATGCTCAATACAATAAAGCAGAAACAATTCTTGCAAAAATAGACAAACAAATATGACTACATACACTGACAAATGAATCCAATAAACATATATATCACTGGCTTTGGCTGCCTTAATTGTTTGTCCTTCCACAATTTAATCAAACACTTGATTTTGCATTCTTTCCGCAAACCCTGTAGAGGGGAGGAGAGAATTTTTGTCTGACAATTATGAATAGTTTAATCATGCGCTGGTATATATATATATTACAACAGAGAAGCAAAAACCTCGAAAGAATTATTACCATTGTTTCGAATAATCTTTGTCTGTGTTGGTGGTTGGTGGTTATGATGGTACAGTCTCCATAAACAGGTAAAATGTTATTGACATTATGCATATCTCCCATATTCATTTTAAGTCTGGGTGATTTATGAAACACTACATACTTGCATTGCTGTGTAAAATCACATGTTCCAAGAATGCCGACCTGTTATCAGGCACAAGCCAGCAACATTCTCATATGACATTTTTACCCGAGTGATCTCAGAAATATATGAAACAAAATACAAACAAATATTCTTGTTTCATTGTGAAAAAAAAAATCTGCAAAATGAAATTTTGCGAAAATATGACATCTAAGAAAAGGCAAGTGTGCTTGAAAAAAAAGAGAGAAGAGATTGCAGTCAGAACTCACAGCGCAAAATTAAATTGAACAGTCTGTGTGAGCTTCAGCTGTTAAACATCAGTCTCTTGTTATATTGCTATTCATAGCTTTGCAGAAATCACACATAACCTACAGCAGACAATGCAGAGGATGCTGTAATATCTTTGTCTTTTTAATCAAACAATTCAGCTGAGACAGATTGATTTACTCTGATTTGGTACACAGACTCTCAATAGGGAGAAAATCGCACACATGCAACAATCCATGAATTTGAAGAACTTGAACAAACTGGTGTAAATAAGTTCAAGGCTACAAAATGAACAATCAGCATTCTTTTAAAGCTGATATGAAACAGTACTAAATAACGATTTTTCTTTTCATGTCTTTAAAATAATCTGAAGGGATGTATATGACGTATTACAACCTTATCAACAAAATGAAGGAAGAAATATGAATATTTTTTAGGATAATGAGAGAGCACCAAAGCATGAGGAGTAACATTTGCCATATTTACACTTGTAAAAATATCTCTCTAATAAGTAGAGGAAATGCATAATATTCATAAAGTGAAAATTTCTGATTTAATTGGGGATGATTTCTTGATATTATAGAACTACAGTTTTATTCTGATACCATATTTTATTTCATTCTATTGTATTTGTCTATGTATTTATTGCTTTTTTTTGGTGGAGTTCCTTCCAATCCCAGGAGAGCAGTCAATGGAATTCAAAAAGACTTTAAAAGATCTCCCAGAACTTTAGAATCAAGTTTGTCCATTTTTCCCCAAACCTTCACTGAGTGTTCTAAAACTTTTTCAGCATTCATTAAATCCAGTTTGTTTGGGGGAGACTTCTACTCCCAGATCCCATGATCATCTTATTTCCTGTCTGATTGTTGTGTCATCTTATAAACTGCTACTTCTCTGTTTGTTTGACCTAACTTTCTTCATCACCAATTTTTTGATAATAAAGTGGAATTTCCTGATCCTGACTTGGAAGCAATTTTTTTTTTTTTTTTTAAACAACAACAATCATTTCAAACAATCAATATGTAAATGGTGCTGTGATGTTCATAAATGTTTGAACTGGTACTGCATGATGGCAGACTTACCTAAACATGAATTCACTCCTGCATTCAGCAAGGCAAGGGAGAAAAAAGCAACCTTTATCAAAACAAAATGAAGCACTGTCCCCCTGTGGCGATCGCAAAGCTATACACTGCTCTATTAACTTCTGATCACAAAACCCTGAGGCATCACGTGATGATGAAATGATGAACATGCAACCAGAAAGACCGCATCGCCATCAATTCACCTTCGGTTCATGGCGACCGGCCACGACTATAAGCACAGAGGAACAAATACATATTGATATTACATTTCCTTCCACTTAGCTTTGTAGATTTAATCAGCATCTCAAATGGCCGGGGGATTGACGGAACCCAGTTTTCTCAAAACGTTGATACGAATGATCCACATTTTGGTGAGTTGTGTGTCTCTTGGATAGAGTTAAAGAGAGCCACTTGGGGATCACAGCTGAGGATGTTTCATTAACCGCTGAGGCCAGTTTTTCGATGAGTTATGGGGTTAGAACAACTCTTGGCAAGAGGAGCGCGGAGAAGGAGAAGAGAGCTGAGGACGAACACCCTCGCTGCCCACCGCTGCATCGCACATGCAGAGCAGACACAATTAGCGAGGACATAATTGGGTCATTGAATTATAGGCTGACTGAGAGGGAATTGAGTGAAGATTATAGATTATCTCTCTCAAAATTGGTTTGAAAATTACCCCTTTTTTGTTCAGAATAAAAAAAAACTATATACATCTATAAATGCAGGTGTATATAATATATTATTTATAAACATAAATAATATGATTGTATAGCTTGCCTTAATTCAGAGTGTGTACTGTATACGCCATAGTTTTTAATAGTGAGTCTATTTTTTGTGAATAGGGACTTCCCAACGATTTTGCGAGGGGTTAAATTTGCGATCATGGAGTGCAGTACTGAATAGAGAAATGTATGTGTGCACATCACATTCATGTCCGCATCAGAGTTAATAATTCCATGTGTCTTTAAAGGACAAGTTCACCTTCATTAACATAAGGATTGAGAGAAAGCAGCAATATTAGTAGAACACATCAGTGAAAGTTTGAGGAAAATTGGACAATAGATGCAAAAGTTGTGAATTTTTAACATTTTTGTGATGGAACCGCTGGATGAGGAGACTACTAAGGCTCGTGATGTCATATGAGTACAACAGTATAATGAAAATGTAAAGAAAATTCAACATATTTTCGCTTCTTTTCGCATAATAAAAGAGCACTTGACTTGCCTCTTTCTAAAGGCAGTGGGAATAATATTACCCATAACATATGTCAGTAACAAGTCAAGGGAATGTGTACTTTTTTTCAAAAGATGAAATTTTGTGAAATTCTCTTTATATTTTCCTTATACATTGTATTGTTGTACGCATGTGACATCATACACTGCAGTAGTCTTCTCATCCAGCGGTGACTGCACAAAAACTTCAAAAATTCATAACTTTTGAACAGATTGTCCGATTTTCCTCAAACTTTCAATGATGTGTTCTACTAATATTGCTACATTCTCTCAATCCTTATGTTAATGAAGGTGAACTTGTCCTTTAAATTCGCAATAGCACCTGACTTACAAAATTTGAAAAAATAAAAACCTCACGAAATATTTGCTGTATACAGTATATGATACACTTATTTGCATTTATGTATACATGCATCTGCTATTAATAATTATGGAAACAAGCAACAGCAATGCTTTTCACAGCGAGCCCATCAAAATCATATCAAATTGTCAGATGATTGATTCTCCATCAAGAATGACAGGAAAGTGACACTTGTGGTATATCATGCATAGCACCTCATGATATATTACTTGCACTGTTATACACAACATTTGTCGTCTTTCACAGAACTTGAGCGAGGATATTGACTCTTCAGTCTTGCGGGATGAGTACAGAATTTTGTTTTTCTTTCAAGATCAACTTTTTTTATGTAAGGGACAGTCCACGAAAGATTGGTGGTTTACAGGACAAGTTCACCTTCATTAACTTAAGGATTGAGAGAATGCAGCAATATTAGTAGAACACATCAGTGAAAGTTTGAGGAAAATTGGACAATCGATGCAAAAGTTATGAATTTTTAACATTTTTGTGTTGGAGCCGCTGGATGAGAAGACTACTAAGGCTCGTGATGTCATATGAGTACAACAGTATAAAGAAAATGTAAAGAAAATTCAACATATTTTCACTTTTTTTCACATAATAAAAGAGCACTTGACTTGCCTCCTTCTAAAGGCAATGGGAATAATATTACACATATTAAACATAAATTTATGTCAGTAACGAGTCAAGGGAATGTGTACTTTTTTCAAAAGATGAAATTTTGTGAAATTCTCTTTATATTTTCCTTATATTGTTGTATGCATGTGGCATCATACACTGCAGTAGTCTTCTCATCCAGCGGTGACTGCACAAAAACTTCAAAAATTCATAACTTTTGAACGTATTGTCCAATTTTCCTCAAACTTTCAATGATATGTTATACTAATATTGCTACATTCTCTCAATCCCTACGTTAATGAAGGTGAACTTGTCCTTCAAGTACAGGTGGTACAGATGTACATCATTTGGAATATTAATCTCTTGCTGGAAATGCTGATTAGAGTAGTTCTGTTCATTCAATATTAAAATCCATGTTCTTTCACCAATTGCAGTGCAGAAGCAGCCCGAGTATTTACACAATATTTCAAAGTAAGTGGAATGCAACAGTCTGTGAAAAAAAAAAATAGAATCAGATAAATTTTCAGAGGGCAGATTGTTATCTGATCAAGGCTTTGAAAATCTTGTCAGCCGCAAGGCAGTGAAATGGAGAGTATACATGTGATGTGAATAATAAAAAAGGGAAAATGGTGTCTTCGTTTGAAAACTAATTAACCCTGTAATTTGATTCATTTACTATTATCATTGGTATCTGTTCATCCTATATTTGATTGTTAAAGACACAATACATATTATGAAAAGATGACTGCTACTCAACACTACAGCTACTTCTACTACTACCATCAGAGATTCCAAGGTTAGAGAGCTGCTAGGCATTATATGATTCTTTGGGGCATCAGGGCCGCTCATGGGAATGAAGTGAAGGGGGGGGGGGTACAACCTCGAGAAGCTTCATTCTGGTCCATAATGAATATAATATTTTGGCTTATTCTAGGGAAAAAAATGTTCGAAGTGTGACTTTCTTGGTGGTTTGAAATCCATGTTTTGTTTTGTTTTTGCTTTTGTTTTTTTTCTACTGATGTGTCATCAAGTGGTTTTTGGTACAGTTGCCTAGGAATGTTTAACAAAATTTCACGATTTTTCTGATGTCACAGTTTTTCAATGGCAACATCAAAGGCCCTGCTGACATTGAATTTTTATTAAGGGATAAATATGTCTGCTCATTGATTGACTTGTTCAGCTGACAAGCCAACCAAATCTGCGAACAATACGTGTTCATCAACAGTGTTTGCAAAACACCTGCACCCTATAAGCCATCTCAGCAGAAAACAGACAGCAGACGTACACAAAACCACCTGCCTCTGAAAATTTTATGTCTAACAAACAAATTCATGGGACAGCTTAAACAAGAGTTTGACATGGATCGATAAAGGATGGTGTTGCCGCCGGATACATGCTTCCCCATAGTTGACTATTTTTCAGCAATTCTATTTGGAGTTGCGCATGAGGCTATTTATACTTTAAACTCTATACTACATAGAGTATACATTGACTCCCTTCAATAGTTACATGACCTTGCATTTGTAACGGCTACAACTCTAAAGACAATTTGTTAAACCACATCCATGAAGAAGAGGAAGTTACATTAAATATTTCTCATTCACCTTGACAGATGTTGATTAAACAGATGCCAGTTAAAAGAATAAACAGGACTGGTACCTTAATTACATCACATATAGCTATGAAAAGGCAATGAGAATTTTAGGTTCGTTTTTTATAGCGAATGCCCCATAAAAAACTTGCAACAATCAAATAAGATGCATTATAAAATGGGTTCAAGAATGAAGCCAATCGGAAGCGCTGAAATGAGTCACGTGTGCGTGTATTAATTTCTTAGTAAATGCACTAAGAAGAGTCTCTCTTCCACCTCCCTGGCCTGACGTACGTGTACTCACAGTACGTCACAATGTTTACACTAGCAGTGCGCACTCAATCAGTTGTTACAAGTGCGTTGCGCGCTACTATACACGCTGTCAATCCTGTAAACAATTTCTAGTTCGGGCTGCCGGCGGGCCTTTCTTTTGTGCATAACATGTGTGGCGTACATATACTCTTATACGTAAAGTACTTATATGTGCAGGATTTCCGAGTGCGACGTGCGTAAATGTTTGGGACGAACATCTTCGGACATCTTGACTCTTGAGCGAGTGCTACATGTAGCTGACTGGTATTGACCCATAAAGGTACGTGAAAAATGCTGTTAGTTTTCGACCCATTTTATAAAACAAATGATGCACAGGATTATTTCGTGGCGTTAGTGGAGATGCAGCTCACTCTTGGGTATTTACAATGTAGTGCAACATGCACTCGGCTTCGCCTCGTGCATGTTTCACAATTGTAAATACCCTCGAGTGCGCTACATCTCCACTAACACACTCTATCCTGTGCATCATTTATATACTGGTAGAAGAAATGGTGTCAATTACAAGCTTGTGTAATATTATAATCAAGGAGCTATAGACTAATTCTGCAGTATTCTGCTTTATCTGCAAGCATACTATATACATCATATTTTCCACTTTGGGACTTGGTTTACTTGTCAGACAAGTTCACATGTGGAAGAATTCTTGATCATGAACACATAGCATTAAAGAAGTGTATTGGTTAAAAAAAAACCAAAACCAAGCATGTAGATTGAGTGAGAGCAGCAATTTTAGCAGAATGCATTAGTGAAAGTTTAAGGAAAATTAGAGAACTGATTGCAAAGTTATATATATATTTGTGTGTGTGTTTGTTTTTTGTTTTTTGTTTTTTTTTTTTTTTAAGGAAAGGGATTTTTAAAAGAACTTTTATAGTTTCTGTACTGTCATCCCTGGATACTGAGACTGATGTCATTATGAACAATATAGAGAAAATATAAAGAAAATGCAGCATTCATAATATTCTCTTTTCTAGCATAAAGAAACAGCACTAGACTTACCCCTTTCAGAAAGCAGAAGGAATAAATACCCTTAACCTATGTCAATAGCACGTTGATAGAATGAGTACTTCTTGTGAAGAATGACATTTTTTTTTGAATTCTCCATACATTATCTTTATATACATGTAGTTGTCCATAATCACATTAAAAAGTAAAGTATTAGTGGAAAATGAGCAAATAAAATGGGATTCAAGTAAAGACAGCACTAAAACTTACAAATTCTTAACTTTGGAAGAATCCATTTTATTGAGCTGTATTGAATGTGTTAAACAAGCCAGAAGTCGCGGGAAATGTGTGAAAATTAATGAACTGCAAAAATTTCTGTGTTTACAGTACATGAATAATCATTGCATCACAGATGCTTATCTCAGTGAATTTAAAAACCAACCTGTCTCTCAGTAGGAATGACCTTTTTCTGCACATGCGCAAAGTGGAACCCTGAACTGGCTTATACCTACGAATTCTGATCAGAGCTGTACCACAGTCCAAATAACATTGCCTTTTGATCTTGGCAGAACAGATTGTCAATCACGAACAGGAAAAAGAAGAGAAAGAAGAAGACAATGAAGAAGAAGAGGTAGTAACATTCATCTTCCGGTTTGAGGGCTTAAGGGGCTTTATTTCATTTCCTCTCATGAGCGTTTGACATTTATAAATGTCATAATGTACCCCTTGCCTCAAATAGTGCCTTGACTCTTCCTTAAAAAAGAAGCATGCAAACTCTACTCACATTATTTGTCTCTCTCACAAGATGTGACGCAAGAATGCCTAAATGCGCTATATATGTCACATCATTTGGTTAGGCCTAAACTACTGTATATGCCATACATTTAGTGGGTCTAATTTTATTTTTTTTTTTCATGTCGAGACTTCCTGTTAATTTTGTGAGTGGTTGAATTTGTGATCGTGGAGGACATTTACTGAATTGAAAAATGTCTGCGTGCAGGTCACATTCACTTCAGAATCAGAGTCAATATTGTCATTTGTCTTTAAATTTGGAATAGTAGCACCTGACTCACAACATTCGTGAAAATAAAAGTATCAGAAATTTGATGGACTGCAAGTCTCTTTCCAAGAAATCTGAGAAATTCAAAAGATTTCATGTGAATGTGCTAAGGTTTGAAATGTTTGAAATATTATCCTACTGTAGTTCATCAGATAATTCTTTAAACCTACAATTGTATTACGTAGCAGTGTTGTTTTCCTGTGAATATTTGCAGTCAGAGGTCTTAAATAGGAGTGATGCATGCTGTAAAACCATACATTTTGTGTGCATGAAATTTTTGCAAATTTTGCAAGGAGCCAAGTAAAATGTACATGAAAGTTTTTGTTTTCTTCTATACAATACATTGAATGCCAGTAGCAATTAGCATAAGTTTCATGCTGCGAAAAATGAAGTCAGCTCCAATTCAGGAAAGTTTCTTGCTGCGAATGTTTTTTGTTCTGCAGTACATGTATTTTGGTAATTCATGCAGACATCATTATGTGATGAAAGGGAAGTGGACGATGGCAAACTCCAAGTATCAACATCCTTAAATCTGTCTGTTACCTCCAGCGTTGTTCCAGCTCTGGTGAGTATCACAAAAAATGACCTTTACTTTAACTATCTTTTTCAACCACAATTGATTAGTGTGGATGAGTGCAGATGCGTTCAACTCATTTGGAATCTGTGATAAGAAAACGTCTTGTCAAGTTTCATCAAAATAGATCTTCAGAAAGTTTTGCTCTGGATGGTGGTGTAAAAGCTTCCTAATTGGATGGCTGCAGGGCAAATGAAAACGACCGTATTTCTCTTATTTTGTTGATTCTTTCTTTCTTTCTTTATTCTCTTTTTATTTCATCTTTTGTGGCCTCTTTGCTATCTTCCTTGCATCTCGTTCTCTCCATCCACTCTCCTCTCCCTTCTCTTCTTCTCTTTCTGCTTCCTTCTCTAGCCCTGTTTTGACAGAGCCTTTCAAACCAGAGTTACCATGACGATGTCCAGCCAATCTTTATTTTACCCTGCCTGTTAAAACAGTCGAGATCTGCAAATTGTTGCTCTTGTATTCATTGTTGGGATAAATTTTGCCAAATTTTACCCTCGCCAGCTTGGGCAATTACTACGACAGAGGAAATCCGTAGAACAAAGACGGCTTAAATAAATTAAGAGCTTCTAAGAGTTTTTTTTTAAATGTGGTAAAGTAGCAAATTTCAGGTTTTTGTCTTATATTGTACATAGAAACAAGCATAAAGGCCGAAAGTTGACATGGTGGCAGCGCATTTCATACAAGGGTATCAAAAAGCAAATGATAGAAAAATAAAAGGAGACATAAAGAAAATAAAAGACAGAGGGGCTTGAATTCAGTGTATAATGCAAGCATGTTAGCAGGTCAGCAGGTTAATTTACAATAGGTGGAAATTTACCTTCCCTTTTGTTTTTGTTTTATTTTTGTTTGTTTGTTTGTTGTTTTTTGTAATTAGTGCCATGTTTAATCTCTCTGTTGTTATATTCCAAAGCAATGCACTATGCCTGATGTGTGTGTCTGATTCACTGGATCCCCATCATATCACTACAAGCAGTGGTTGCACATCTGCATACCCCATCTTTCCTACAGCGCTGGCGATTGGGAGAAAAAAAGTAATGGTTCCACAAAAAGATAATGGATAATGCGCAGAGCAAATGACCAAAAGCTCTTGAAACTAACTGTTCATTTCAGCAGGATTTTGCCTAGCTTTATTTCAGTGAGTGATGTCATGAGATGCATAACTTAACATTCAACATTCCCTGAATTTTCCTCTCCCCCACACTGTTCTATAATTTGTACCCATTACCCGTTCATCTGTTAGTAGGGCAAAAGGTGGGAGTGGTTGATAATCACCCGAGCTTTCAAATGAGTTTGTTCTTGATACAATCTCCCTGTGGTGTCATTTGATGGTGCATTATTAACTGTACTATTTATAAATGGTATATATAACAACCTCTTCACTGACATCATGAATAAGATAAATGCATGTTCTTTACTTCTGACGGTAACTAAACACAATACATTCTCTTGTACTACGAGTAATAAACTACTGTAATTTAGTATTACGTGTATTTTTCTCAGTAAGCCGTATCCTATTAAGTCGTACAATTTGAACAACTCTGTATCAACTTGCCCTTAAAAGAATGGTAACTACCAAACCTCACCAAGACCTCACCAAGATCATTAATGCATAATGAAGTAAAGATGAAATAATGTGAGTTATGACAATTGGGCTCTAACCCTACCAGTTATAATCCCCCTCCCTAAGTTACCCAATAGGACCACCCTGGTAACTGTCATGGGCACCTGATATTCCTTACAACCTCTGCGAATATCTGAATGCTACACACATCTTGGTTGCATATCAAATCTGGATCAGTGGAAAACACAAAATGCTGTTGACATTGGTATGTCTGAAGCCTGTAGGTGGTTGTAAAGTTTGGGAGATGAATCTCCAATTTTTTTTTCCATTATGATGCCTCATGACATATGACCTGTCAGTGCACAATTTGCATTCCAAAATCTTCCATAATGCAGGAAGTAGCAAAGCAAACCCAAAGTCTGAGTTCTAAAGTTTTCTAGAACACATATTTTGAAGACTTCAGCAGGCTACATGGCTGAGCTTCAGACTTACTCTATAAACCTCGATGACGTCAATAGATCAATCTCTACCGTGTACCTCAGTCTTTACTCTTACTTTACCCTCTGAAGAAGCCAGTTGGGTTAACAAGTCTACCAACATGGCATCTGCGAACCTCATCACTTTGTTAGATCGACACCTTTCTACATCAGCCGCTGCACATACGGCAGGTTTTGGAATGTCGCTCGTGGTTCATGTTCATTTTGTGCAAATCATCCCCGATCTAATACCCCTTTCATACCGAAACGACATCCAGTGTTCATCCACTGTACTTCCACTGTTCATCCACTGTTCGTGCAGGACAGTCTAGCTCGCATCACATCCACTGTTCGCCCACTGTTCGCCCACTGTTCGTCCACTGTTCGTCCACTGTTCGTCCACTGTTCGTCCACTGTTCGTCCACTGTTCGTCCACTGTTCGTCCACTGTTCACCCGGTTGTCTTTTTTGGTATCCCTTTCATACCAACAGTGGTCTAGGGTGAGCAGTGGACGACCTCTGGACGTCGTCCACTGTTCAGCGTCTGGTATGAAAGGGGTATAAGCTATGGCCTTGATGACATGCATTTCATAGAGAAAGACTCCACAGCTCCCTTTCTCGAGCCTTTCTGATGGTATCTGTCATCTACGGATAAAGATTTGAAGCTTTTGGAAGCACTCACTGATGATGGACGAGCACTTTGATGGATTATCAGGGAAATGCAAATCAAGTAGACTCTGAGGAGCTTACAGATGTCTTATATCCTTATGATGGATTCCCTCTAGGCGACGAAGTCAAAATGCTAATCTGTTCTTGGGGCACTTACATACACGTGGTCATCTAATTTGAACATGATGCATGTCAGTCACGCATAAATTTCGATGAAAAAAACAAACAAACAAATGCACGTTAGGCACATGCTTTACTCATGGGCCTTGCCAGCATTCACTGTGTTCTCCAGGGTACACCTTCCCTGAATCATACAGGTTTGCATCATTCTCGCAGGCACAAAATAAAATATCACTCTGCTAAAGTCACCTGAAAGGCCGAGTTACATCACCTACAAAGTCACAGATTTTGTAAGAAAAGTTTTTTTTTTTTTTTTTTTTTTGAAAGCTCGAAAATTATTCTGTATTTACAAGAAACTCACATTTCTAGTCACAACATACATTTAGTGCACTTTGACCATATGCGATAGCTTATTACCACTAGATCAGAAGAAAATCCATTAGTACATATAACTGAAGCACCCAAAACCGCCCATCAGATCACTCCCTAAACCGCCCGAAACCGCCTATCCGTTTTTTTTAAAACAGTTTTATGCTTTATTATCTCATTGTTTTCAATAAGCATTTAATTACATAATTTGACAGAGGTCAAAGGTAAACAATAGTATGTCAGAATTATTTCTGTGACACACAAGTCTCTCGGTAAAGTCTTCATGGGTTTTCAAATAAACATAGCTTAAAATAGACAAAAAATAAACATGCAGTGATCTGTTTTGCATAATTTAGAAAGTTGTCAAAGTGAGAGTAATATTGTTGTACTGTCTTCCAGGGAACTATAGGCCATTTGTATGGAATCTTCAGTTGCTAAAGGGTTAACAAGAAAGTGATGTGTACTGCAGCTGCAAACCTTGTTTCCAATGCTGATAATTACATTGAAAACACAACTTTGCAACAGACGTGGCTGATTAATTTACTCAAGGGCCAGCCGCTGCTAGATATGGATGTTCACAATACAGAGAAATGTTGCCAGAACAAAGTAATCAGTATAATCAGCAGTATCACAGCAAAATGGCCACCTTCCTTAGATGCAACGTATCAACAACAACAAAAAAGTACTTTGAATAGGAGAGAGTGCCACAGTCCAAATGTACGACATATAATGATGCAAATGACTAGATGGGGAAACCGATGCGTGGCTAAGTCGCACACCTCTCATCAATTTGCAGTTGTCAAAAACTAAGGTTGACGTCTGCGCACACAACATGTTTGTTCGCGGAATCAAATGTGTTGGACGGTCAATGCATTCTACTTCTTCAATCACTGATGACGAAGTTGCATGCAGGAGAACTGTCATGATATCCACTTCAATTTCAGTGCAGTTGAAAGCTGGTCTGAAAATTAGTCCTTGAGTAAGATCTTCTTAGCACAACAATGAAAGTTTGATCAAAATCGGACGAAAAATAAGGCAATTACGATGTGTATGACATTTTGAAGTTTTGCTAATTTTTCAGGAAACAGACTTTCTTGAACAGTCGATATGAATATGCAAATTGAAGTCTGTACAAAAAAAAAAAGACTTTCTTATTTCTAGTTTTTCGTTAAAACACAATTATGCCCCAGTCTCAAATCCTGATATACAATGTGTACAAATAACTGTTCATTTTCTGAAATTATTCATGAAGGAATAACATGTTTTAGACTTCAATAACAGAAACATTGATTTTTTTTTTTTTGTACACGATCAATGGAAAATTGAGAGGTGATGACATCTTCAGGTCACTCATTTTCATATCATCATCAGCTGTACAAGAACTGTATAGGTGCAGAAATAAGCCAAACTTTACAATTTCATAACTTCCTAAATTTTCATCTTATTCTGATCAAATTTTCACTGCTGTATTCTGTAAAATTTAACTCTTTATGATCAGAATAAATCATAATTTGACTGGAACTCTCCTCTTTGAATAAGTATTGACATCCGCACACAGACTCAAAAAACAATACCAAACAACCACCAATCTTGCAGGTATTTTGTTTGTTGGTCTCATTGAAGCATGGTGTATTTACACTGGACGCAATTATCACCACACATGTAGTGCAAAAAGAAACACATGATTGTACATGACCCTCCTTGGTATTCTTATGATTTAAAATAATACATCAGTTCATCAAAAAATACATCAGTTCCTAAATTATAGTTTTTGAAGTTCCCGTATTATATGTAGGTACCATCATGTCTCTAAATCAAATACTTCAAGTGCATTCAGTGCAAATGATAGGAATGGGAAACTCAACTTAATGGAAAAGTCATCTGGGATATGTTATGGAAGATGAAACAGAGTGAAATACAAGTAGGTATTACCTGATGGCAGTCAATCAAGAACAAACATGTAGAACAGGACCTGTACTTACGTTAAATCACACTTTGAAAAATATTATTCATTATATTCCTTTGACATACGACCTATATAACTTGGCATCCTGGGGATTTGATAGCTCACCGAGAAAGCTTTAAATGCCATCCGGACTTGACAATGCGAGTTGGGGTTTTCAGGAGATGCAAAAAGCCACCCTGCATCGCGGGCTGACTGCTCAGTATCACAACGTTCTGTGTTCCTGAATTGCATTTTCGTGGAGATCAGCCAAAAAATGGAGTATTCATGGACCGCAAGTTAACTGATCTGCATAGTGATCGATAGAGCTAGATGATTTTTTTTTTTCTGAGTCCCTTGCACTGAAGTAAATCTTAAAAGGTGATCTGAAAAAATGGGGCATTAGCATTAAAGGGATATTCATATCTCTTGCAGTTTATCAATGGATTGCTACTGCATAATATGCCATATGGGATGTTCTTATTCTTACTAATTTCCTGAGTCAAACTAAGGAGAGAAGAGAAAGAATGAAATGCAAAAAAAAAAAAAAAATTATTATAATAGATTTAAAAAAATGGGAAATTGTCATCTTTTTTAAAGGGACGATGGTTATTGATGATACTCATTCTATCACCTGGTGCTAAAGTGGTAATTTTGCCACTTGCAGGATTGCCTTTCAATGACATTTTGTAAATCATCATGCTCACAAACTACTGTATGTGGCACATAAGAATTTTGAATACTGGGTACCATGCAAACTCTGCTATAAGATTCCTGTGTACAGGAAGGCCACCTTGAATGTGACATCTTCAGTAGATGTGGAGTCATAATACGATTTGCTAAGCAGGGAAAATTTGTAAACCCATTTACGTGAACCTCCATTAGAAACTTCAAGAGGTTTGCCACCATAGTGGCCAATTTCATCAGAATCGATAAGTGAGCTCATTATTGTAGGGTTTCTCTGTATACATTAACCAAATAAAAACAAAATCAAACAACGGTGAGAACCTTCTTATGCAGGACATGGCAACTCATGCTCACTACAATCATATGTGTGAATAAATACAAAACAATAACTTTTTCTGCTTGCAAGAATGAATATAGAGGTGAGGGCTCCATACTTCACATGGGCATGTGGCTTTCATTTCTACTTGCCAAAGAGGAGTTCTAGTAGCCCCTGGTAACAGGGTGATTAGGATCTTAGCATCTGAATGAAATGACATGGTGGCAGCAATAGAGGATCACCACTCCTGTCAGCTCCCACAGGGGGCCCACTCTCACACCTACCCTAAAGTCTTGTTATGTTAAGGGTCTTCCAACTCATTGTTCACCCTACAAGGAACTAAAAGTTGTATAAAGATGATTTTTCTGTAGTAGTGATAACTTTGCTTTAAATGTCACTGGGTCATGCACCCTTGCAACATTGACTGCTAGTATCGTATATCAATGACCAAGAATGAAATTGCGGATTTTCTTTGGCAAAAAGAAAAAAAAGTTCAGTCCTGTGTACAGTCTGCCTTTGAAGGTACTGTTTACCATTGGGAGCAGTGACTTAAAAAAAGGTTAGTTGTATCACAAAACATCCAACCATGTAAACATTTTGTAATAAACCCTTGAATATTAAGAGATATCACTATTTTTCTCAATAAACCATAATTGTAGACAGTTTAACCTAGAGACATTTTTATCATAACTATTGTTGATATTTTGTATATTCTATAACAATACTTAACATTTATTATATCGATTCAAATTTTTACATTGGTTGTTACTATCCCTAACTCACATTTTCAAACTATATTGAAGCATAAAGCTGGGTTTTTGTTTCATCTGCAAATGGTATATTATGCCTTTAAGTACAATCTCATCACCCCTTTGCAATGACACAGAGCTAATATAGCTACAAGACCCCGACCTGCTCTACCACTAGCCACCCCCGCGACACAAACATTTCACACCTGAAAAAGCACATTTCCTCAAGTGAGTCACAAGGGGGAAGTAGGGGAGTTCACATCCACTTCTACCCCTCCGGGGAATTACGGCAGTTAACACATTTTCTCTATAACTAAAAGCTGCATGCGGTAAAACTGTGTTATCTCACTTGTTTGACTACGTACCTTTGCTTGCAGTAAATGTAGGTCTGGGAAGGGGCACATTCTTGCTATCTATCAAAAGAATTTTCACCATGGGAGTAGGGTCTTTTTCTTGTCACTAGATATAACCTGTAGCCTCTTGCTTGGATCTACCTCTAGCATTAATTATAACACTGCCCCTTCTCGCACAAAAGGTCAAAGGGCCAGTTATATAGATAACCTTGTTTCAGAATATGTCCCTGGCAGAAATCTCCGTTCATATAATAGTAAACAATTAACAGTTTAAAGAACAATCTTGATTCGCCGATAAAAAGCTTTTTCATTTTGCAGCCCCATCTCTCTGGAATGCTCTTCCACTGATGATTCAATCAGCAGAAACCACTGAAACATTTAAAAAGCACCTGAAGTCATATGTTTGCATCTTGTTTTGGTTGAATATTTGTTGAATTGCTTACCGGGTATATATATTTCTATCTCTACCTTGTTCTTCAGCTTTTATATATACAACTATACAGTGTATGTTATTCTCTTAATATGTCTCTCTGCGCCTAAGAATAGGCCACTAGATCAATGGCGCCTTACAAATGCTGTACTTATTATTATTATTAAATGCACTGTCAAATTTACTGGTATTACCCAGATTGTGTTTCTCTCATTTCCTTGTCTTCTGTCACATGACTCTTGGGAATTTTGGGCATGTCTTTGCTCAAAGGGTAGGTCAAATACATTTTGATAAAACCAAAGCAGGATTTGAATGCCTTCTTGGTTTCTAGCCTGAATCTTGGAAAAATACTCCTATCTGAATCCATTACTTTGAGAATATAAGTCAAAGTAAAGCTGGACCATGATCTTTGATTCCCAAATTCAAATTGTTGGTAAAGAAGAAAAGATGTCACAAAAAATAATGCACTTCACTACAAATTCGAATGGACGTCCCAGAGATGTAGGTAGACTGATTGTAAGATGGCACTGACCTGGAAAAAGAAGTAACTATTCAAAGTAAGTACTATTGTAACCTGTCAATCAATACTGATCTTTTGATATTCATGCTAAGCTTTTTCTTCCTAGAAGCTGTAGTTACTTTAATGGCATCGCTTCAAGGGCAGAGCAACTTAATGACAATTTCCTTCCAAACCAAAAAGAGTTCAGCCTGTGGGCGCAAGGCTTCCATGCATTTCCAAAAGTGAATTTGACATCAGGGACTCTGTTGTACAGTCTTGTTACCATTTTCTGTTGGCCAGTGCTCATCCACCCTGCATTATGCCTGATGAAATATAAAGTGTGACAGTTTAAAGAGACATTTTCTCATTCTGATGTATAATACATCATCCCAAACTTAAAGAGAACTGTCAAGCAAGAACTTTAGATATTACTGCTATATTTCTGTATGGATATGTTTTTGCTATGTACATGACACATACACCACTCATAAACAATTTATCCAAAATATTTTCACCTCAACAATTTTGAGTCCTCTTAAAAAGGACAGTCCTTTAACCAAATTGATAAGGGTGTGAATTTGGATTAGGGTTAGGATTAGGTTCAGGATTAGGATTAGGGTTGGAGTCAGGGGAAGGGTCTGGGGTTATTGTCCAGGGGGTAATTGTCTTAGAACCATGCCATGGATGTAGTGTACAGCGATATTTTTAGCTGGCCCATGCATGTACTTGCAACCACTTTGGATGCATGCATTATAATACAATGTATCTAGCCATTCTATACCTACTGAGTGTGTGTACGGTATGTCTGTAGCCAACATGTTACTATCATCAATATTATGAACCTTGGTAAGTTGGACGCAGTAAGGGCTGAATATATGTGCATCATTACACTGCACAAACAGATAAAAGTGAGGCACAGAATTCATATGTATACACCATAAATTCCATAAATGTCCATGATTACTTCTTGGTTTTTACTCTTCAAAATGCTATAGATAACTCACTTGCATGTATTTTCAAAGCAAAAACAGACATGAAATCAAGCAAACAAAATGCTCAATGTCTAATCAAAACTGGATGTTCAAAAAAAGAAGAAAGCTATGGAATCTTATAGTTTGACTTTTTTTAACAGCAATATTCAAATTATCTATATACATGGCTGTAGCTATGATGGACGAGGTAACTATGCAAGTTTCTCTGTGAAACTTGGCTCAGAAGGGATTCTTTAACTCACTGAGGATGTATTATTTTGCTACAACACCCATTCTCCACAGACACCTGCCCGAGTACACTCGCGACTCGTCCTCAATGGGTTAAAGGTACTAGCCCACATTTGCAAACCCACGAAAATCAAAACTGCATAAAACAGGTCCAATATGACTTCAAGTACAAGTTGTAACAGTAACATACCTCACCTGTCCCTCTTTGTCTATACCATTCGATAAAAGAGAGAAAATCATCGTTTTAAAATCAATTTTCAAACCGGGTCAACCCGACCCGAAATCGAATTACGAGCGCAGGCTATAGCTACGTACATTGTACATGTAACACGTACGTGGACCGGAGCTAGCGAGCGTTATACGCATGCATATGGATTACGGTGCATTTTCATTTATTTTTATGAAAGTAATGGACTAACTGGAACGAAATTTCGCATAGGTGTTACTGCAATCATACCCAAACTCCATGCTAACTATGAGACCAATTGCTGCAGGTTTACAAATGTGGGCCAATACCTTTAAGGGAGCACAAGGAGTGAAGAGATGATAGAATCTTCATCAACAATTCCTTTTTTCTGTTCTGTTCTTTTTTTTTTTTTTTTTTTGGAGGAGCACAGAGAAAGATTCAACAGCAATGGATAAGATCATAATGACACCCTTATAAAATATATTCTCCAAACCTAGGAGGTAAATTGTGCCCCCATTCAAATTAATCTTCCTCACCCATGTTTTAATTTCGATCAATTTTACACACCACCTGAAAACAGATGCCCATCTACAAATATTTGCACATCCACACAGACTACCCCTTCAGAATTTTTTTTACTTCATGGAGGAAGGTATGGGGGTGAGGGAAGGGGAAAGATGTCCTTGGATGATGTCATTGCCGGAAGCTATACCAGTTATGATACTAAATGGAGCATGGTGTGCATTCAAGCCTAGCTGCATGAAAGTGCTCCGCTGGGCAAATCGTGGGCTGAAATTGAGCCGAGAAGCTCTGTGGCATGAACGACGTGAAAAGGTTATTTTCTCTTGAGCGGGTGAACTCGCATTTCACAAAAGCAGGTGAACATACAGTACACATTCTGGAAAAGCAGATTTTTTTTTCCTTTTTTTTTTTTTTAAAGATGGCATCAACTTTCATTTCTGTTAAGAAGACTTTGAAGTCAGGTAATCGGTAGGGCCTGCAAATTATCTTTAGGGGGGGGGGGGGAGGGAGGAGAGATAAATAAAAAATAAAAAAAGAACTGCCAGTCATACATTGTAGGTCATAGATCATCTAAAATTTCAGCAAACTTTCACAGTGCATGGGAATTCATGATATTTTTATGAACAAAAGTTTCATTATAGTACTTGAAGATCTATAGCAGGCTAGTTTTTTGGTTTTTTTTTTTCATTTTGGATGCATAGATATATGCATCTCGTCTTAATACATCTTATCAATTTGTTGTCACTTTTTCAGTTTGGTTAACTCGGGAGAGGGGGAAATTACGAAATTAGAACCGAGATAAGACCAATGTAAACTGCTCAATAGCAAGGAACTTTGCAATCAAATCAAGATTTATCAAAATCAAAATATTATTTGAAATCAATTCAGATCAGTTGTTAATCAAACAATCTATATCCAACACAAACCAAAATTTTGCTGCTTACATCTTGTTTACCATCTTCTCTACCTAGAATCAAAAAGCGTAATGGCAATTAGACAATTTTAGTAAATGAGAATTCAGTTTAAAGATAATATAAAGTTTTGGTATTACCTCAAAAGTTTCCCTGAATTTCCTTGTCTTAGTTTGTGTTTCAGGTTAAAGTACCTTTCATATAACTAACACTGTGAGACTTACTCGCCCGAAAGTGCTCTCACGTCTTAGTAATCATTCAATAATGGTTTCGTACCAGAGCCGCCGCCGTACGACGGCGGCGAGGTAGTACAAGTATTGTGCGAGATAACTGCGACCAGCAGCGTGCAGCCCCATACGCATACTGTGTAGCTAACTGCGACCAGCAGCCCAATACGCATAGCTAAATGGGGCTTCGCATTGTAGCTTACAGGATCATGACAGATTTAGTATCGCGGGTAAATATCAACTTAAAATCCAAAAATTTCTTCAATTTGAAGACTTACCAGTTAAGTTGAAGTATTGAAAACAGGCTTTGGGCAACGTTTGGTTTTGCCAATAGTCCCTTTCTGTTCGAATTGATGACTGAATGTGACTCGGTCGAGAGGACCTTGGGAGAGCTACACTGAATTGACGGCCAGCGCATGCGCACACAAACATCTTATCCGTTCATGGATTTGAAATTTGTTCGCATGTGATGTGTGCGTATGCGCTGGTCGTAGTAATCAGTGTATGTAGCTCTCCCAAGGTCCTCTCGACAGAGTCACATTCAGTCATCAATTCGAACAGAAAGGGACTATTGGCAGAACCAAACGTTGCCCGAAGCCTGTTTTCAAGACTTCAACTTAATTGGTAAGTCTTCAAATTGAAGAATTTTGTGGATTTTAAGCTGATATTTACCCGCGATACTAAATCTGTCATGATCCTGAATGCTACAATGCAAAGCCCCATTACGCTATGCATATGGGGCTGCTGGTCGCAGTTAATTGCATGATTACTAAGAAATGAGAGCACTTTGGGGCAAGTAAGTCTCACAGTGTTAGTTATATGATAGATACTTTAACCTGAAACACGGAAATTCAGGGAAACTTTTGAGGTACCAAAACTTTTTATTATCTTTAAATGGGTGAAAATGTAAAGAACATCCAAAAAGAGAGGGTGTATAAGAAAAATTATTCTGATTCCAAAATGTAAAGCCATTCACCTCTGCTGTGCCACGGACTTTAAGGACACTGTGTAAAATGCTGTGAGGTTTTCAGTGCCAATCGTCATTCAAAGCATACCAAGGGTTAAAAAGTAATCAAAGAAACTACACACGTTCTCTTTGATATGGAAATTTATTGACTATCATGAACATGAAATGCTTTTTGGGGCACTCTTTTATATATTTTCATATGCTTATTTCTTCTAAGTTCAATGACAGACAAACAATCAGACAGATAAACACACACACACACACACACATGTGTGTGTGTGTGTAAGCATGCTTCACATATCGCTTGAAATTCCCCTGCAATGCAGTCCATCAGCTTATACATGTAGCAAAGGATGTTGAATATAATTCACAGAAGGGAACTCTCTTTATAACATCCTATTCATATTCACCCATTCATCCATCATCAAATACTGTAAAAGTGGTTTCTTTCGTGTACAGATACTTTCGTGGTTTCCATCGGTGCCGACTTTTTTGCGTGTGTTTAAATTCGCAGTCGGCAAAATCTGTGAATTCACAGTCGGCAAACACTGTTTTATTTTGCACATGAAAACCCAAACTATAATCCAATTATTCTTTTATTTATTAAATAGAAATTGAAATTAAATGCAGGCTTACCTGAAATCCCATCTCTCGAGTACTTTATAACATGCTTGTACCTAATGCGCGGTATCGCTGTGTGTGTGTTGACCATCAATACATTCAATGCGCAGAATCTTTGTGTGTGCATGTGTGCGCAATAGCGTTGTAACAAGCAGCGAGTTCAAAACATTTTCGCGTGATGTTAAATTCGCGGTTCAACCTCAAAGCGCGAAAATAAAACCGCCACGAAAGAAACTACTTTTACAGTACCGGTAAGAAAGAGGTGATCTTCATCTCTAGCCGAGTCAACAAAAGCAAACATGCTCTTCTAATGATGGCCTGACTCTATAACCTGTATTGTATCACCGGTCTTGTCTGTAGCCTGAAGGAGCACTACTCCCCTCTTCCTCACATCATATCACATAGCAACATTGATACTATACAAAACTATACAAATTCTGCAACTCTTTCACGGATTTCTGTGTGAGAACCTCCTATTCCCCCCCCCCCCCCTTCCTATTCTTGATGTCATAAATGGGAGGGGAGCTCTTAATTTCTGGAGTGAAAATCAAAGTCAAAATCCTCCCCAGTTCAAGCTTGATGTAAGGAAGGTCTCATTGTACTATTAGACAAAGAGTATCTGCATCATCACTGGTATAAAGAGCAAGAGCTTTACATCTACAGTAGATCATACAACTTTCATTTGCTGAAATTCAACAAAGGACTCCCTCCGACCTCTGAGGCTGTAAGTGTTGTAAGATGAGGACTCGCTACTTCAGTGTATTATGCCCACGGTGAGAGGCAATTTTCTTCGGAGGGGCCAAAAGGTGTATTGTTTATCCTCCTGTGGACGATCGCACAGGGGAATAAACTATACTAGGAGCAGGCACTTTTTTTCTCCTACATTGTCTCCACTTTGCAGGTAGCATTCTGGGACTTTTTTGCTTTCCAATCATGGCCAGGGAGTACCTCCAAACCTGGCATCAAAGTTGTGAAAAGAGTAAGAATCTTTTCATCAGGCTTTTAGGGAGATGATCACACTAAACGTATTCCTCCGCTCATAATGTAAAACCGTATGTTTCCATGACTTACTAATTTTCACGGTCAAACTTCATACTATATCAACCACAATACATTTCTGCCTTCCACATCTTGAATCCAGAAAAATACCATGCATTCTAATCACAATTAAAGTAGGAAAATATAGTCATTTCACATACAAAACTGTATAAAAAGAGTTTAATAAAACAAGTTTCAAATTGGCTATGCTGTACTCTCATTATTGCAAGATTTTGAGGAAATGTCATGCTCTTATTTCTTGCTATTAAAGAAATTATATTAACACTTTCATAACTTCATCAAGAATTTGAAATCTCTCTATGATATGAAGAGGAGTAGTGCTTTTTATTTCGCGGGGGAGGGAGGAATTCTCCACATCTTCCATTTATCATAAATGAAAGCTGTATATATATATATATATATATATATATATATATATACATATATATATATATATATATATATATATATATGCATTCATGGAATTGAGAGATGAATCATATAATGAATCACTTAATTGATTATGTCTCCAAATGAGGCACGTGCAGTAATTCAATTGGTTAGGAGGACTGTAAATTCACTCACTGCCCCTTCTACGGGCTCTGTGAAATTGCTTTCAGGTACACCTAATATCCTCATCATGAAATTATTGCATGCTCTCATTTACATCCTCCTCCTTCCCCCAATCTTTAAATCATCACTCGGAGTACCAATCAATTAAGCTGTCATTTCTATATATTTTCTGTGTACGGTACTTGGAAATCTCCTAAAGTAGTAATGTTAAGATATGTAGAGCACATAGTATCTGAGGACAGTGCCATCTCTTTGAAAGAGACCTGAAGGATTAATTCCCCCCTCCCACAAAAAAAAAAACAGCAACCCACAAGACTGTGTGGACATGATGTTTAGAGCACATTAAATTCTCTTCACTTATATTCATTTGAAAGCTTGAATCGCCATTGATTCTATAACCATTTGAGCACTGTCATATATGGCTGCAGGTGTGCTTATCAACTCTTTTTCTCGGCAGAAACAGGTTTTCTAAACGGCTTTCAAGGAATTTTTACGAGTTGATAAATGCAAAGCTGTTTTGATCATGGGGTTCGGAAAGCCTTTTCGAAAGCCGCAAATTTGTGCTTTCAGAAACAGGTTTCCAGAAAGCCGTCTCAAACAAGAGAAAGATAACAAACGCAGCCTGAGTCAAAACAAAGTTCAACACTTATCAAAATAGGCCTACTCATCTTCAGAATGTGTCGTTTAGCACCATTCTGGTTATTAACAAAGTGATATATTATTCAGAGCAATGTGAAATGATGTCATCATTCAGAGCAACATGAAGTGATGTCATCTTTCAGAGCAACATGGAATGATGTCATCATCAAGAGCAACATGGAATGATGTCATCATCCAGAGCAACATGAAATGACGTCATGATTCAGAGCAACATGAAATGATGTCATCATCCAGTGCAACATGGAATGATGTCATCATCCAGAGCAACATGAAATGATGTCATCATCCAGAGAAACATGAAATGATATCATCATCCACAGCAACATGGAATGATATCATCATTCAGAGCAACATGAAATGATGTCATGATTCAGAGCAACATGGAATGATGTCATCATCCAGAGCAACATGGAATGATGTCATCATCCAGAGCAACATGGAATGATGTCATCATTCAGAGCAACGTGAAATGACGTCATCATTCAGAGCAACATGAAATGTCACCACCATGCTACATGTAAATCACGTACCAGTAAAGGTACTGTCTAAAAATGATTCTTGTTTGAAAACTCAGAGCAGCACAGTCTAACTTGAAGCATGAGTCTATGATAGTGTGTAAATATGAGACTACAGAATGTATGTGAAAAATATGATTTAAACTTAATGCTAGATGCATCAAAGATGTAAAAATCAGCTAGAGGCCACATTTAAAACATTCAGTGTTAGTACATACACAGCCACAGAGTAATAAGCATTTCATGGTGCATGGAATACTGTATACACCGAATATTTCGCGAGGTTTTTATTTTTGTGAATTTCGTGAGTCGGATGCTATTCGCGAAATTAGAGACACGTGAAAATATTGACTCTGATCCTGATGTGAATGTCACGTATGCATGCACATTTCTCCATTCAGTACAGGACCCCACTGTCGCGAATTTAATCACTCGCGAAATCATCGGGAATTCCCGATTCGTGGAAATTTAGACTCGCGAAATATATGGCATGATATACAGTATTTGTTCAAACACTGTAGCTCTCTTGATATCTGTGACAGTAGTGTGTGTGTGTGTGTGTGACTGTTTTCCTTCATGCATTTTTGAATATATTCAGTCAGCAAAGTTTGACAATTCCTGAAATTGAGCCACCACAATTTCAAACAACATCTTTTTTTATCTTAAGTGTCACAACTTGCTGCATCTCACATTATCTGATCTATTTTATTTGTTTCGCAGATTCAAGTTAATGTATGGCTTTCCTTTTATATGGCATACTTTGTGAAATGGAAAGAAATGCAATTTAACCGATACACAGAGACACAATGAGTTATTCCGTCAACACCCAGTGAATGAGAGAGGCTAAACTCAAACAGTTTTTCCTCCTAACTTCCTCGCCTTGCCTCGCCTCGCCTCGCCTCTCCCAGCCCAGAGCAAATCTCCACCAGGATCAGATTTCTCGGCATTCCCCGCTCATCCCCGCTTTTCGCCATCTCTGCCCCCCTTGCACCAGTCGCGAATTAAGTTCACTTATGCGTGGCAGTTGTTGTCTTCCCCTTGATTTAACTGTAATTGCCCTCACCACCGTACGGGGAGGTGTTGGGTCATCATGATTAAATCCATAATGTGGCCGACCGGGTAAGGAGAGACAATCCCAGAGTAACCAATTAATTATTAGATAGTGAAATCACGCTGTGCTGGGGTAAACTTTTTGATAGAAGGGGGAGTCTCCTAAAGAAGAAATCTACCATACAAACCATATGTTCCAAGAATGCATATCGTTACCAAGACAACATTACTGATGAAAAAAAACAACAACTTAAAACTATGATTAATTGTAAGATCAGGCAAATAGTAAAAAAGTGTTGATCCATGAAATTTTATTGGGTCATTTACATTTTTGTACAATAAACCCTGAAAAGAACAAGTTTTGTGGTACCTTTAGTGTTCTGAAATTAAAAATGCAGTCAAACAGAGAGTAATTGTGAATTTCTAATCTGTCAAATAGACCCACACTGTGATCTGGCAATCAATTTAAGTTAATCTTATAACAGCTTCATTGCAGTCACATGATATCTGTGCATCAGCTTCAGGCAATGTGAAAAGACCACAAGAGAATGAACAATAAATTCTTATACAGCTGTAATGCGATTCTTAGAATGCTTCCAATTTTAATCTCTACACCTTCTTAGATTCCTATATAATCACTTGATACTCTTCTATGTTTTGTTTAAGAGCACTTTGTAAGCTTTAATTACAAGTATTTTTTTTTTTTTGGGGGGGGTATACTACTATTGGTAAAAATACAAGTTTGGAAAGTTACAATGTCACAATCAAGATATCTACAAGCAAACAATGTCCTGCTATAGACTGAAATATTTTGACATGGTCTGAGTATTCTATTTCAACACTTCTGTATAAGGGCAAAATCAAGCTCAGTATATCCAATTACTCTACGATTCTCAATCATTTAAATCATCACACAATCATCTTCACCAGCAAATCTTTCATGGTTTTATATTTTCCTACAATGTAGGAAACAGAGGGAATACATACAGTGTACTATGACACTGAAGGTCATACAATTTCAAACTGGAGACGATGTAACATGATCCTTTTGACATGGGTGTTTGTTTGTTTGTTTGATTTTACATCAGACAAAATGGCTGGATAGCTCATATTCAGCTGCACAAGCTGGTCTTACATGGGGAGGATAAACACCCCCATTCTACTACGTATGTGAACCTGTGTATAGCTGACTGGAGAATGTTCGGGCAAGGATCGGGATTCTGGACAGATCTCTGCATGCTTGTCTAGTCACTGGTAAACAATGGCAACATTCACACGCACTTGCATAACATAAATTCTTTGAATACCAATGTGAATGCAGTTATTGCAAACAGAGATCAAAAGATATAAACACAGCCCTCCAAGACTTTCACATCCAGTGTAGATCAAGGCCTTTAGATTATGTTATGATAACAAGATGGTCTAAAATGTATCAAAAGTATGTTGCTATGAAACAGATTTCTGCTGGATTCTTCAGTGATACCATTTTGCCAATACATCATGAGCACAAATCCAAACTCCTGAGACTATGGCAGAATTTGGAGTGAGAAACAAGGATGTGATGTCACCAAAGTGATTTGAATGAATGTGGAAACAAAGTTTCTCTAGAAAGTAGTCATCACATGGTGGAAGAACAAATTCCATTTGTTTCCCATATACACCAGAGAATTCACATTACTTATCCCATACTTATGGTATGGTTGATTAAATGTACTACATAACTTTAGTATGGAAATGTGAGCAAGATACACGTAATAATGAAAGTGCCTTTGAATTGTCCCAAAATATAAAGATTAAGTTTTACACCCTTTAGGACATCAACCTCAAAGTAGCAATGTGGGTTACAATCACACATAGACACAGACAATGCCATTGTCTATGAAAGCAGGTCTCTTATCCTTCTCTTATCTCTACCATTAATAATATTTTGTTAAACATTAATTCCATAAGAAATATTGTAGGTTCACATTATTGTATCATTATAGAGTTGCAGATATTTTGATTGTAGACAATATGACATCATCAATACCTTTTTTTTTTCTTTTTTTTTTTTGAAGGAGCCCTGGGAGGTTCAGTCTTAATAATAACTTGCTTTGCTTTATCTGCACTATATGTAATTCATCATGGTGGACTTTCCCTTTAAATCGGAAAGTTGTTGGAGGAGAACGAAAAATTCTGCATGACTGCAATGCTCCTGCAAGAGGCATTGGGGAGGACACGCTAAGCCCCCTTCCTAGCGCACCGAGGATTAAGGTTCAATTTCAGGTTGATCTCACATTAACAATCATCTAAAAGTCAAGGTATCACCTGTACTTACCAGTTCCATCATTTCTACTGCAGTCTATCTCATACTCTATCTCTCTCTTCCCCTCTCCCCTCTCTCTGTCTGTCCTTTCTATCTACTAATAACTCAATTTATTTTTCTCTCCCTCTTTCTGCCCTCTTAAACCAATATCTACATCTATCTGTCTACCTATCTATCTATCTATCTACCCATCTATCTATATACCTATCTATCCACCTACCTATCTACCTACCTATTTATCTATCTATCTACCTATTTATCTATCTACCTATCTACCTATCTACCTATATCTCTCTCTCTATCTATCTATCTATCTATCTATCTATCTATCTATCTATCTATCTATCTATCTATATCTATATCTATATATCTATCTATATCTATCGGCAGTGTGATGAACTCTTTTTTTTAATATTATTAATTTATTTCTTCTCCTCCTTATCTACACCTTTCTGCCTATATCCAGGGATGCCAACCTTGTACACAGCATTGCACTATTTCAAGGGCTGAAAGGATATATTTTTGGTGGAAAAATAGCATTTTTATACTTCCTGCATTAGACATGTGTATAGTAATTCAATTTAGGAGAAAAAAAAATTCCATGATTTCCTTTTTCTTCAGCAAAAATATTACAAAATACTACAAAATAAAGTAACAGCTGGCATCTCTGTATATTTCCATATATATGTAATGTATACATATACTTATACCCCTGTTCAGTCACCTGTATATTTCCATACAATATACATTATACATGTATTTGTACCCCTGTTGAGTCACCTACAAATTGTATCTCCCTCTTTCTCTCTCTCTCTCTCTCTCTCTCTCTCTGAAATTCCTTTTGCTTTTCTTATGGATCATCTACATTTACTCTAGGACACTTTCACAACTGTATATCACAACCAAAGCAGAACCTGATACCTCTATGCCCTCTGGAAATATTAATACTTTCAATTCAATGCCAAAAGGAGCAAGATTTTTTTTTTTTTTTTAAAAGATGATAGAATCATTCATTCGTTGTACGCAACCCGACACCCTGTCTGAAAAACTGCGGCACCTACTGGCAAAAGCACTGACGAGACCGTGTGCTGAACAAAAGTCAGTCTACTATGGCGACATGCGCCATATCTTCACACGTTCCTCTCTGATTATGACCATCTACCTGCTCCGTATGATAAATGTTGTCGGTAGTATTGAATAACCACAGAAAGTATTCTGAAGGTTTGCATTTGAACTAGGACACACTGTACTTCAAGGTGATTTGCCACTGGCAATATAAGGGAGAATTTGTTCATTTAAAACAAGACAAGCAAGCATGTAGCCTTCACCCTTCTTAAAAAAACCATAACGGTCTCTGGCGAATCCATGAGGTCATTACTGGTTACACAATCTTTAATCTGACACCTTCCGAGATCTTTGTCAATGTGATTACTAAAGACCCCAGACCCTTGGGACAAGTATGAAAAGTCGCAAGACAGTGAAAACAGAATTAATAAACTCTTTTTTCTTCACACATTGCTACACACATTCTGAATTAAAACGTAGCCATGTCAACATCTGCAGTAGATGAGACATGTACCTGTAGTAGACACTTTCATAGTGTGCATTTAAGACTACTCATTACTAAATTCAAGACATCCAACTTGACATGGTGCTATGCAAGTGATACAATTCTTGTAGAGATCTACATTTTTCACTAGCACCTATTTTATGGTCCATATCATGCCTATTAACAAAGCAGTCCTGACATCATGTGCTGCTTTGTATTGTCACTCTGTTAAATGTAACAATTTATAGCAAAACAATTGTACATAACATTTAACAAAGCAATTCTGACATCCTGAACAGTTGCTTTGTATAGTCAGTGATCCAGAATCCCTCCACAACAGTGCACTTGTTGCTTCACATTTTCCCCCTTCTTTTGATCCAAACTATAAAACTAATACAATCTAATTTCCAGTTTCTGGCTAAAACTATAGGCCTCAGTGCCTCCAAAAGTACATTCAAATTGGGGCTGTGCCGTCAATGCTGTATAACTGTACTATTTTATAGACACTTCTGCCCATAGTTTTAACTAGAAACTCTCAAAGCACAATGGGGAATTTGTATACTGTTATAAGTTCCATTAACAGTATGCTGAACTTTTGAACCCAACATCAAACACTCATCATGGACCATTAATTTCATGATGGAGCCCTTTTTAAATCCACTTTATATTTTCTCTACTCTTTCCATCCCCTATTCCCACTGAAAAAAAAAACAATTAAAGAAAACTTGCAGATTGCATTTTCTTGTTTCTGAAATAATATCTTCCCTTACAGTTAGTGCGGACATATAATGGAAAACTGTGCAAACTCCAGAAGCAATTCAAACCATGGTTCCAAATTTGTGTTAATGGCACTATTCTATGTATATTCGAAGCTACCAGCATTGAGTACACACATCTTTGTGCTTGACATGTATCTAGGTGGTAACGATTCCTCAAGTAACATACAGTACGTGACAGTGAAGACTTCAAGTTCAAGTTCAAATTTATTTTGTTTTTCCATAATAAAATACTATATAAACGTAAGATTCACTTTCTTCAGTGACAGAAGCAATGCATGAAAATTTGTACAGAGAAAACAACTGAAATTTTACAGTACTTAACGATACACTGCAATAGGTGCTGAGGTAACGAAAGTGATATAATTGTCAGTATGAACTGTGTGAAAGAAAAACTTCTATAGAAATCAAACATTTTTATTTTTTCAACATCCTTTGCAAAACAACCATTCTACTTTTAACATGGCTCCAGACTATGATCCTGTGTGCAAATATTCTGCAACTCCCTTCTCAAATTGTGATCTTCCATTTCAAACATTGCTATGCAATCAATTTTGTACACTAATGGGCAAGGGTTCAGCCACAAGAAGATACTGTATTTATCTTATAAGCTGAATACTCTGCAAGGTTTTTGTATTTTTGTGGGGGGGGGGGTTGCAAATTTTATGAGTCTGGTGATATTTGCAAATTTAAAAACGCAATGAAATACTGTACGAGCTGAAATTTTCGCGAATTGCTACTAGGAGAACATTTTCACGTGTTGTTAATTTCGCGGCTGCGAGGTCTAACTGTGCTTATCTGGTCGCACGTTGTTATTTTCGCGTGTTGTTATTTTTGCGGTTCAAAGGCGATTCGCGAAAATAAAACCACCGCGAAAATTTCAGCTCGTACAGTATCAAGTCTGATCCCAACACAAAAAGTGACATGCATGAATACATTTCTCTGTTCAGTACTGTACTCCACAATCAGAAAATTGTCAGGAAGTCCCAATGTGTGAAAAATTAGACTTGCTACTTTATATACAGTAATGGCTGCTTCGGACAAGTGTTGATGAAATTGGAGTGATACCAGGTTGTTATGATGTGAGTGATTCATAAAATACAGTTCTTCTAGTTGGAATATTAAGATAATTAAATCTACATTCTAAAACTTTATGTTTCTTGATATTTCTTGTAATGTCCACTGGAAGAATTGCAAACAGAATACTGTTTACGTATGGTCTACTTTACTGGTGCTTTATTTTTTGCCAATTTTGTAAAGTTGGCTGATAATTGCAAAATTAACCATGACACAAATGCTTGGCTTCCAAGGTAAAAAGTTGCTAACCTTGTTTTGCCTCAAAGAGTGAGAATACCTCTTCTTCATTCCGTTAATTCAATTGTTAGCTCTGAGAGTAACCACCTGTGAAATTGTCTTTCAAGTCCCAAATTTGCAACACTATACATTGCATTGTAATCATGATGTATGGCATACAGTATGATGTACAGCATACATTAAAGTAATTAATTGCTCCTATAGATGCTGGCCAGTGCGGTAACTCCATCTCTACTGGAACCCATCATGCTGCGGGGCATATGTATACAACACACATACATGGTGCAACTTTTTGGAAGCAGTTCACTCAGCAGGTTGAAAGCTAGGAATTTAAAACCCTACCAGTATACTCTACTCAACCCTGGTCACTATGGTGACTGGTAACATGTCTGAAGACATAGGGCAGCCATTAGCAGACTGATGAGATCTGGTTTGCGACTAAATTACTCTAGCTGCAATTCTGATAAAGAGATGAGCTCTTTGGCACAGGAGCCTGTTTAATTGCCTGAAATTAATTGCATGATTCTACACATGCTCTGGCCAACTGGCCTCAGGCATGTGAATGTACTCCATTGGTTCAAGCCAGATAAATTGAAAAAAAAAAAATCTGTAATTGACCAGCAAATGAGACTTTAGAAGATTCTATTCTCATTGAAGGGGTAAAAAGATATCACTACCACGTTTCAAGAGCTGACTACGTATATCAAGCACTGATGCCTCCTTTTACCTTGCTAGTTTTGTCTTTGCAAATCTTTACACAGTCTCATAGTCATCATACCAATTTTGATAATGGGGACAGTAAAACTTGTTCTTCTTTAATATTGATCAATTTCCAGGTGCAAAGGCAAAAACAGAAAGGTACATTTCAAAACAATTCCCAACAGCAATGGACAATGCATGTTTCCCTAATCAACTTGAAAACTGAGTAATCGTCCTGCTTTTAAAATATCCCATTTCAAGAATAAACCTATACTATTCTCTTAGACTTTTCTCCAGATATCAATGAATTAAGTTCGGCATGAGCAATTTACCTGGAGTGAAGTTTCACTAAACAATAACATGAAAATGCCATGACAACTAGCTCAACGATAATAAAATTAGTTTTAAGTTGCAAATCCATCTTTTTCTCTTAATCTTTTTAACTATTTTTTTTTGTGTGTGGTTTGGTATTGGTTCTTTTAATATTTCTTCTTTTCGCTGCTAAGACTTTCATGAGGCAGAACACAGCATTCTTTTTCATTTGAGCCCATTTTTGTTCAAAATACAGAAGTTTAAAAAGCCTCTTTAATACAACTGTACCAGCTAGATTAAAAAGTGATTCTTTTGAATATAAAAGTTCCTGTTTCCGTCAATTTGGCAACATTCTGTAAATTCTTTCAGATTCTGCGATGATTTGATGGCTTAAACCAGTTCCACCTTACAATCTCCATCTATAGACTATTTACATGGTGTGCCATGAAATTCAGAGCTGGTAACATAATACCACGATGGCATGATAATTCTTGCTGCAAGAAATTCCTCCAGACTTGATGACAGCTGACGATTTGATGTTTAAACAATGTACTCTTCATGTGTGTGAATGAGGACCTCGCCATCTTGGGAACTAATTTCACTAAAAGGGCAACCAGACATGTTTTCTTACTGATTTAAGCATCACTCTCATAATCTCATTTCAGACAAAGCCACAACATAGGTCACCATCATTCAATGAGGCCGCGCCACATACCACGCACTCTTGAGATCGCAAGCCATCGTCTAGAATTTTGACCTTCGTTCGCCGTCAATTTCATACCGCCGCCTCGCTTTATTTTAACGCTTTGATTAGTAATCACAGGCACAGACTGAGGTATTGATCTATGGCGGTGATATAATGATTGTGAAGCCAGCTCATTCTCGTTTGATTGACCAGCTGGGCACGCGGTCAATAGTCTGCAGAAGCATGGGTTGTACTCTGCATTCAGTATATGCAAATGGTTTTATTGTGTATAAACTAATATGATAGAGTTGTCCCATGCAGTTACATTTTTTCCTATGCACAGACTGACGACGACTTGACAATTCTTAATTGAGTAAGAAATTATAATTATGCCTCACATGCCAGTTCATTGGTGAAAATGAGACAATAGAATGACGGAATAGATTGGGGAAATTGCAGATCTAACGTCTACAAGGTGCATTTAAGTACAGAAATCAAAGGGCAACACACATTTACAAAACTGTAGTACTTAACAAACATTCAATTGTGGGGGCAAAATAAACTAACAATAGAATCAATCATACCCCCATATACTGAGTGTATTGTTTTTAAAATTGTACTACCCGAGTACCAATGCACACACTAGCACTCTGGAATAATACCACTCGAAAATTTTTGTGAAGTCATTCATTTCCTGTTTTCTTAATTCATTGAGCAAGAAGCAGTCAAATGAACTGTGTCGGCTGAAAAAGATCATGTACACAGTTGTGTGCTCCAATGCCATTATGCAGCTATTAATGAATTTGGGATTACTTTGCAAAGAGAACAAACCTATCTCTGTGGACCAGGGGTCCATTTCATGAAAGTCTTAAGAGAGACCTTTTGCTCATAAGACACATTTATGAGAGATTTCATCAAATGGATTTTACTTCTCTTTGAAAATCTCTCACTTAGCTACATAAGGGATATGTATGAGCACCTTTGGCCATTCTCAGATTCATGTAAAGACTTTTATGTGAAGACTTCATTTAATGGACCCCAGGTCTAGCAATTTATGTACAGCATTGTACAGACAGTCAGTGAGTTTGCTTACTGGTACTAGCAAACTACTGATCTTTGGGTCTTATTTCAGTGTTTTGTCTTGTTGTTGCCAGATCAAAGAAAAGAGTAGATATTGCTAATAAATGTCAATATATTGATTTTTAAAATTATCATAATGATGCTACTCACATGATGATAATGATAATGATATGCCATGTAGTGGTTGCTATACGCCATATATTCCGCGAGTCTAAATTTTCGCGAATCGGGGATTCCCGACGATTTCGCGAGTGGTTAAATTTGCGATGGTGGAGTCCTGTACTGAACAGAGAAATGTACATGCGTACATCACATTCACATCGGGATCAGAGTCAATATTTTCGCGTGTCTTTAATTTCGCGAATGGCACCTGACTCGCGAAATTAGCGAAAATAAAAACCTCACAAAATATTCGGCGTATACACTTTACAGTATATTCCCAATTGTTTCTCTCTCTCTCTCTCTCTGGCCCCTTTCTTTTCATTTCTCTTATTTTCCATCCCTCCTTCTATTTTCTCCTCCTATTCTTCTTCTTCAGCCTCCTTCCTTGCTTCTCCCCCCCCCCCCCCCCCCCCCCCCCCGTCTTTCCTTCGTGAGAATCTGTTAATTATCCTACTCTGCATGATATCAACATCACTGCTTCAAAACAGACTTGAGCTATGATACCAGACAAATGAATGGTTCACCATGCCTTGGAGTTCTCCCTTGCAGGGGTCAAAGTACTCAGCAAGGTCTATTTGTTTTGTTCCTATTCGAATTGGTTTTTATCTCAACTTACAAACCGTTAGACAATGAAAGAATGCTGATTTGTGTTGGTCCAGGGAGGTGAGTCTGAAACGTATTATCGCACACGAGATATGGAGTTCTGCCACCATGTGATGCAGAGTAACAACAGAGGTATTTCTTTTTTTTTTTTCATTTTAACTGACCATTCTAAATCTTACATCACACAGTATTTCTAATGAGCTTCAAAGTGTGATCTCAGTATTTGAAAGTCATTGCATTGTTACTGCTGGAATTACAAACCCTAACAACATGGAGGGGGAAAATTTTTTCTGTCTAGACTACACAAAAACTGCAATCACAGTACAGCCTGTGAATAAGACTACATTTGATGCATAATCTTTTGTTCATCCTACCAAGAAATACTCCCTGACCCCTGTAAACATCAAAAATATTTTTCATGCATACTTTGTAAAGTTCATGAACATCACAGAGGATTTTGAACTTTATAAGCTTGACATTCTATGGTGGGATTTCATGAAGTTTCTATTCAAAAGCCCACTATACACATACTGTAAATATGCAATATTAATACACATCCAGTCATGAAACACCGCAAGATAATGCTCTGTGTTTAATCACTTATGTCTGCCGTAGAATGGAAAGACACATTAGTTTACCCCTGACATAGTTGTTGCACAAGAAGAAGGCATTGTCTACTCTTCATAATGTTTTTTGCCATTGTGGATGTGGATGGATACTACTCACGTTTCCATGGTAACTGCGTACCTCATAGCTGGAGTAGCGTCTCCTATTGCTGGATCTGGGGTCCATGATGTGATTTGTGTCCTCCTGGCTCCTTTCTCTCAATCGGTAAGAAAGCTAGTTCGGCCAAGTGATGTATAATTCCACATTATAAAAATCCAAGACAGACAATAGTTTTCAATCAATCAAATATTCCTCGAATGTTTTTCCATAGAAGCATCCCTTTGCACCCAAGCTGTTGATATTTCTGTTTTATCCAAAAGCCGGAGAAAATTGTCAATGCATATATATACTCAAATGCCTTGCTTTCCAGAAATCACCTGGATTTTCAACTCTGCAATAATGTTGCTCATACAGATTGTTGAAATCCTTCAGAAAGATGCAGAACACACAACATCCTCTCTAATGCTCAAGGTTTGCCTGAAAAGTACAAAGAAGAGTAAAAACATAATGGAAAGATAAGAATAAGAGTGGGAGAAACAATTTCTAGTTAGCAGGAGCTCTGCACATGAATCTTAATTGTGTATTCTTTAGATGAGAATATATAGATCCTGACTATCTCTTCTTTAATACTTAAGTTCAATTCAAAATTTTCTTCTTTTTCTAATTTCAAGGAAGAGCGAAGAGTGCAATTCAAAGGATTTTAACATCAAAATATTTCATAAATGAAAAATGGGCAAAGAAAATGGGATTCCATAGGGATGGAATATTTTCTTTGCTCATTTTTAAAACCATTTTGTATTTCTAGTCATTTCCCTTTTTTTCGCATTATGAAATATCTTGTATGATGAATGGACAGAGTGAAAACAAGTGGAAGAAGGAAAGCTGTTTTTCAACTTTTGTTCTGCTTTGATAAATGTTTACTCAACTTGTCTGAAACAGATGTTGCCATCTTCCTACCAAAATTTTACAAAGCATGCTGATTGGCAATAGATGTGTCCTGTTTTTCCTTCTTTCCTACCAATCTGAATGGTTCTACATGAGAAAAATCTTGATGAAAATTCAATGACTGTTTGACAGTTTCTGTTCTTTGATCTGTGAAACGTCATGCACCACCAGTGGACTGTAATGACCCCTCTCACTGATCTCAGCTTGAATGGAGAGTCTAACACCATGTGGTCAAATACTTATTGCATTAGCACAGTCACTGGGCTCTTCCTTTCTCATCTAGAGCTCTATTTCCACTGTACACTAGGTGATGTGGTAACCCACACTGCTTCAAAATTCCCTAATTGACAACTGCAACTAGATGAAAACCAGGCAGACAAGACAGTACTCAGGGCCTATACATTATATGTAGTCAGGAATTCTTTAATTAGACCCACACTACCAACATAAACCTGTGTTTCCTCTCCCATTTTCCCCCTTTTCCCCCCAATGTCCAAATGACCATTTCTCAAATCTGGGTCACCTAAAGACCAAATAAAGTTCAACAACTCCTGTTACTGACCTCACCCAGCCAAGACCTCAGTCCTATTCACTGCCCACACTGGTATTGACAAAGGTCAAACACAATACGACTATCGAGTATTACGAGTATCCCTCACTTTTCAAACGGTGCTTCGTAAATGGGTGACTTGGTTTAAAAGAACAGTTTTCTTAGATAATTAATATCATCATTCAAAATCTGAGTCTGTCTACAATAGCACTGCAAGGACTGATTTACTGCCTTAAGAAAGCGGCAAAATGCTCTTGCGTTCAGTGTATTGAGCTAGCTAGGGTAGTCGTGTGATCATCATCATTTTCTTTACTTTTTGAAATGCCATGATCAAAATCATTGGTCTTGCACCAATTGCAGCTTGTAAATTTTGTACAGTGGGTGTGTCGCTGTTGCGTCTTAATTGAGACTTCTACGGATTTCACGAGACGGTGGAGAACTGTAAAGTGTCTTTTGACACTTTCACAATCATAGTATGATAAATTTTATAATAATACTATAGTACTATGCTCTATTCGTCAAAACAATGTGATTACAATAGGATCCGTAATCCTCTATCAACGCCTAATGCTTGAGATACGAGTGTGTCAGTCACTCAAGTGTCAGTGTCACATACCTTCCAAATGCACAAGGATCCAAAGGTAATTCAAGCGTTGAAACTGTTGACCAGTTATCCGTGAAATCTGACGTCTAATCCCCAAAACTATCCTTCAGTTTATTGTAACTGCTTGCCTTTATAAATCGGCTAAGAGTTTGGAACTTATCTCTTCTCAACAAGACTGTTACAGTCAAACTTGTGCTTCAGAACGATATCCTAGGAATGTACGTCCACTCACCGACGAAATTCTACACAATGCAGTAGATGGCCAGCGAGTGTTTGTTGCTAGGCTATAGGTTCACCGATGATCCATGCCACGTGTGTGAAGTCAGTACACAGTCCTTGGAATACCTACGATCTTCGTGTGTGTATGTATGATGCCCGCATTTTCCTCTGTTGAGTGCAAATAACCGCGTGTTTGAAAGGGGCGTGGCTTACGCTGCTTGCGACGGGCCGCCCACGGAGAAAACAATTAGCCAATCCCGAAAAACAAAAACAAAAGTTGCTGTACGCCATTCTGAAGGAAGTTCTTAATTTTCTCAGCCACATCCACAAACCTTGATGCGTTGACTTGATTGTTGCTGTTCCTCAACCATAAGACTCCACGCTCAAGGTGTTGGATCCAGACATAAAGAACTCATAGACATACTCAAGGTGTTAACGTAAACTTCCTATTTACATCATCACGCAAACTTTCAAACAACACATCACTTTCAAAGCAGTAAAAGTGTTACTACGTGAGAATAAGACGTACGAGTTTTCTTTTCTTTTCTTTTATATCAAAAGGGAGATATGTTTTGAGGTGCTTAACATGCCTTGTGAGACAATATTCTTCATCCAAGCCGTATCTGAAGGAGTTTAATTCTTTTTTTATCGTTCTCAGTCATGTTCTCTCGTTTTCTGCCATATAACCTGAGTAACAATTCAATCTACATTCAATTCAATTCACTTCGGTTCAATGCGGTTTTTTTTTTTTTTTTAATTCGATTCAATTATACCTCATGTCCATCCGACAAAAACGTTTGCATATCAGGAAGTATACATTGTACAAGTTATATATTTGTAAAGTGTGCAAAAGGTCACAAAGTGTAATACAAAATACGAATAAATTCCTGTCGAGAGGATTTTGCGAAAGGGAGCTATCAAAAGCCGGTGTAAACTTATGATGTAACTTCTCAAGTGTAAATCTTGTCTCGTTCTGTTTTCTCAACAAAGTGAACTTCGGATGTGAAAGATATGACAGAACAACCAAACTGCACACATCGAAAATTCATGCATAAACACATTAAACCTTGAATTGGGTACTCTGAAAAATAAATTGTCATTAGTTTTACCTGCCTATATTTAGCGTATTATCCGGAAAAAAAAATGATAAGAAAAACACCCTTTATTCACGCCCAATCAGCACGTAAAAACCGACAAGAACAAACATTTGTTGTTGTTGCTGCTGCTGCTGCTTTTGTTTTTGTTATTGTCGTTGTTGTTGTTGTTATCCGTACCGGTTCGTCGAGGGTACGATTGAATTAATTATGAATTCAGAAGAAAAACATACGCATGATCTAACAGCGTGAAAGAAAGGGTAAGCTATTTTTTTTTTTGGGGGGGGTGTTGTTGTTATCAGTATTTTTATTATTATTATTATTATTATTATTATTATTATTATTATTATTATTATTATTATTATTATTATTATTATTACTATTATTATTATTATTATTATTACTATTATTATTATCATTATTATTATTATTATTATTATTATTATTATTATTATTATTATTATTATTATTATTATTATTATTATTATTATCATTATTTGCTTTGCACTCAACTTCAATGATCTCATTACAGGCCAGGGGGAGATTTACGAGGCAATTATCATCATCGTCTCGGTTATAGGCATGTGTGGTTGCGACTGATTTTCGTTATCCAGAAGGTTCATTTCTCCGAAAACGATGAAGGAAAAAAGAAAAAAGATCGTCATTCCGAAGGTTCATTATTCCGAAAAACGAAAAGAAGGTGCAAACTAACGAACCATATTAGGAATTATAACCTATTTCGTTTTCGGATTACTGAACTTTCGGAATAACGAACTTCTCTCTCTCTCTCTCTCTCTCTCTCTCTCTCTGTCTCTCTCATTTTCGGATTAACGAACATTATATCATTATCGGATTAACGAACTTCGTAATTACGATCTTCCGGAATAACAAACTCCTTACTGTAACCATGGTTGCGACTGGCTTCATTTTATCATGAAACATACAAAATAAAGATTCTAGAACTCCATAACTTTCTCTCTTTCTTCTTGTCTGATTTGAATGCAACTCCGACATATTTGTTTAACTTCACCCTTATGTGCTTTGAGTGCCGATTGGCATAAAAAAAAACCCATAGTGTTGTGTATATTGTCCTAAATCCTGGGACACGAAAGGGTTATATTTCATAACAAGCTTTGACGTGAAGTGAAAGATAATGGAAATACATATCGTACATCAGTCTATTTGCAATGAGTCTTAACTATTGAAAAATTCACACGAGTGAAAATAATATGCATGTTTTCTGTTCAGTTCAGTTCAGATCAGATTTATTTCTGCATTCCACAGTCAATAAGAAGTGAAACAATTTATTCAGCAACTATAGTCGGGTTAACAGTTTATGCAAAATAAGTATATATCACACGAAAATGCATAAGAAAGCACGTATATTTAACATATCATATAACATAAATACAATGTATGTCATGAGAACTTTTTTCTCTCATTATCCAATTGGTTCCTCTCTTCTCTGGCTACCCCTTCTCTCTCTCCCCCTCTCTCTACCCCTCTTTCTCAATTATCTCTCTCTCTCTCTTTCCCATTCATTCATATTCCATGTCTTTTAGTCAACCTTTACTTATTTATTGCTATCAAAGTTTTGAATTAATTTTGACTTTCAATGTAACAAATTTTTGTTGTTTATGCATTTGATTATCACTCATCACACCTGATAAAGTTTTGTGGTGAAATTGCATTTCTTATGTGACATTGCACGAAAAATGGTTCATAATTCAATCGGAATTGTAGACGTATGGTGTACAGTATACAAATAGAAAGAGAGGAATATTGTGAGAGCAGGAGAGTGGATAAGAATTTACAATAACAATGAACTAAACGAGAAAAGAAAACACGGTTAGTTGTTGAGATTTCTTGTTCCAAAAAGCAATGCTATATTGAATCTGAAAGTATTTTGTAAATGCTTATATAAACCGTGTAAATCAAGCATTGTAGAGTCAATTATTAGTACTGTATATAGTACATTTACACATAACTGCTCTTCCTTAATGGAATGTTTGTCCACAGCTGATTGCCTAACGATTGGACAATCTTGCACAAAGGTTTCCATGGAAACGTTCAGGATAGTTTGTTTTTACTCTGATAATTTCTTTCAAGTATACAGTACTGGACTCAAATCAATTCTGATGGAACCACATGACTACCAGCCGTTGATGTCATTGCAGCTCGCTGTACAAATCCGCGATATTTGCCCAACGGTCATACATGGGACTAATTGCTTGTACCGATTGTTACTATTGTGTTTGAGCGATCACGCGACAGATTTTTACCAGTCGTGCGTCAACCAGCAACGTGAGTCGCCTTCAGACAGAAATCTGTCTATTGCCTCTGAATCCGTGCAATCAGTCACTGTGCAATGGGGCCTTCGTGGCGCCTTGTATTTGTGATTGTAAGGCGCTTTCGTGGCGCCATTATTCAACAATTATTAGAAATATAATAACATTTACAGGTACCTCAAGGAGACTATTGTGCTAGAAATATGATACGGTGTATTTGTGTATTTGTGTATCTATTAAGCGACCTCTGTGAAAGCAAGTCATCTTCTGAGTTTGTTTTGTTACAAACGTACTCTAATTCCTTTATGATATGATATGAGTGATTAGTGTCTGTTCATTCCTGAAGACATGAAATTTGTTTTTCACTGGTAGACAGTGAAAAAAATAATAAAGTTTCATTAAAACTGATTCTTCATGTCTATGCAAACTCTCCTCTTCTGTGATGTGTATATAAGGGGAGTTAATCGTACGGTTTGTCATCTTTTTCTGCAAAGTAGACGTCATCGGGTTCCTTTTCTGTCTTAGTCGGCGGAAAATGATCACCGGCTTGCTGTAAGAATAATTGATGAAAAATATCTGGTTAAAACAAGGAAAGTTGTCCGCAACAGCGTCGAGTTTCATTTACTATGAAAAAGGACATTATTTGTATATACGCCTGCAGATTCCAACCGATTTCAGAAATAACTATTTTGGGTTTGGAAATGCCACCTTTATTGAAATGATCAATTGAATGTTTGATAAATTTTTACTATTTTTGCAATTTGATCCAATCTGCTGTATTTACTAATGTACATGTATATAAAAATGGGTTCCACTCAAATATTCTATTGGTTACTATATAAACCAGGAATAATGTTGATAAGACCGTCGAGGCTGAAATAATTTTTCCCCTATAAGAATATAAATCCTAGGGATTTTTTTCTGAATTTATATCCGCGTTAAACGAATCACTAATGCTACTTTGGTGTGAGATTCCCTTATTCCTTACAGTTAGCTTGAGACGAGGGTAAACTTTGAAGGACAGATTCACCCAAATATATCTGTGAATTGATTAAATGCAGCAACAGAGCACATCAATGAATGTTTGAGGAAAATCGGACTATCCGTTAAAAAGGTGTGATTTTTTAAGGTTTCAGTACCCCCATCGCTGGATTAGAAGACTACAACAGTTTGTGGCACTTGCATATATACTACACGATAAGAAAATATACTGAATTCAACATAATGTCACATAACATTATTCTATATAGATAGCAGAATGAAAGAACACTTGACTTATATACCTCTATATGAGAAAGCAGGGAGAAACAACAAATTACTTTAAACATGTGTCAGTAGCAAGTAGAGGGAATGTGTGCTTTTCAAAAACAAATGACATTTTGTGGAAATTTCTTTATATTTTCTCTATATTATCATCGCGTTGCGATTGTTATTGTCCTTCTTAATCCTGTACATACCCAATGTGGCCACGACTGCATCTCCTTGAAGAGCGCCTCGCCTGGGCACGTCCTGTCAGGTGTTGCTTGACGGTGACCGTAGAGGGTGTAGTTTGCATTCAGCTTATTTCTGCCATGAGAGCGTGACGAGAGCATGATTGTACTGAGAATAATGATGACGGTGATAATGATGATGACAATAATGGCAACGGAACAGTAAACATACTACAACATATTGTTTAGAATTAGTGCTTGATATAGCGACGCTTCTCCACTCTATTTGGTGCACACACTAAATTATTGCAGGACACGAACCCTATAGGTATAACTTCTTTTGAAAGAGTTGCAGTGCTTTATAATCTAGATCACGGCCTCTCACCTATCTCATTATTATAGATATATAGGGTGACTATTTATTTAAAAAATAAAACGCGAAGCAAAGCAAACACTTGTTAACAAACACGTGATATTTACCCTTGCGTTCCCCCCTCCCCCATCGAAAAAAAAAATGGTTCGCAGCCTCCATTTACTTAGACAGACTGATTTCTGTTGCATTACGGAAATGACTGATGAAATAAATATTATTATCGATATTTCTCTAGAAATATTCTAGAGTTGCAGTGCTAGCAAACAAGACTCTTTAAAAGAGGGAGCTGAAGTATTATACTCTGGTATACCATAGGTTTATTATTTTTTTTTTAATTAAGTGCTTATGAAAAGATGAACTAAACATGTAAGTGGTAACATCTCTAACTTCATCTTGTTTGTGTATTAAGCGTGTTAAAGCACGGAAAACATCAAACAAATTTCAGTATTTTTTTGCTCTTTTCTGTATTTTTATGAAACTTTCATTCTTTTCTGGTCCCGCTCTATTCACTGAAGCTGGAATGAACCCCCCCCCCCCTGTAAAATAAAGAGGAGAAAAAGAAACTCGCTGTAGGCCTACTTACTTGTCTATAGCACATGATATAAGAGACTGGACCGCACTGATCGCCTTTTTGTTGGGAAGTTTGGCCGTAAAGTTACCCATGATGGATATTCCTGTCACAAAAGATGTAAAGAGAAGAATGATTTTGTTAGAAAAAAAAAAAAGCTGTCATGATGAGGCAAAATGCTACTTTGAGATGAATTTCGGATACACAATCACGTAACAGATATAAGGAGAAATACAAGTACCGCACTTGATGTATTATGATCAAGGTATTTACGAAGTAATCGTATTATGTCCCAGCTTGCTAGTTCCAGTATGATACCGATTTTTGGCGTCAGTATACAGCATGATGTGCAAGAAATGAAGGTGCTTATTAATGCTGTTGATTTCTGGAAGGTCATCAATTTTCTATCCGTACATCATGCAGATACATAATCATAAATTCTGTTCATTTGTCAGTCATCGTTTGATTCAGAATTGCAAATAAGACGCAGATACAATGGTTTCCACTCGTTTTCGCAAAAAACAAGCAAACAAACAAATCCACAATGAGCTTCTGGATTAATTTTATTGTGAGTATCTAAAATATTTTCACATTTCAGAAACGATGCAGGGCAGGTGAGGAACATACGAAATTTTGAGATGAACTTCAACGACACTACATTTTAATGACCTAAAAAAAAAACAACAACAACAAAACATCTATTATTGGATAGATTGGTAAGCTTTAGAAAAAAAAAATGATCCAGCCCGATTGGGCCCCAAAACATGTAATTTCTATTGAATAAAAAAAAAATGGTGGCACAACATTTAACTTTTGTAGCCCCGGGGAACCGCTAATGTCGAGCCTTTCTATCTATCTATCTCTGTCTATCTATCTACCTATCTATCTCTCTATCTCTCTATTTTATCAATCTTTATCTATCTATCTATCTATCTATCTATCTATCTATCTATCTATCTATCCATCCATCTATCAATCTTTATCTATCTATCTATCTATCTATCTATCTATCTATCTATCTATCTATCTATCTATCTATCTATCTATCTATCTATCTATCTATCTATCTATATATCTATCTATCATGTATATCATACTTGCCTATTGATCTGAAATTGTACCACGGAGCATGAGCGCCCACTGTGTCCCATCCTCTTCCCTCGTACACTCGGCCATCTTCGCCAACCAGAAATGAGTAAGCGATGTCATTCCAGCCGCGATCATCCATGTGAAAATTCTAGCACAGGGTTTAAGAAAAGATGCTACTGAAGTCACGCACATGCGACATCATAATCAACCTCATTATCATCATCCACATCATCATCGTCGTCATCATCACTATCATCGTCATCATCATCATGCCATCATTATCATCATCATCATTAACATTAGGCCAAAAAAAAAAATTGTTTGTTTGCCCTTAATTGTCAAAACCCAAGAGGGTCGGTAGGTCGGTATTTTTTTTTTTTTTTTTTTTTTTTTTTTTTTTTTTTTTTTTTTTAATACAGGGTACCCTTTTTTCCATGTCAATGCACTCAAAACTCCAAGAGATTCATTCAAATTTACGTCTTGCCAGGGCCCGGTACGCGAGGCAGAAACACTCACTGACAAACACTTATAACGTTCATCTTTGTTAAATTTTGCAAACAGCTCCAAAAAAGTACCTTCCAGTGAGATGCTGGCAACTGAACTCCAAACAGTTTTGGTGCCATGACAGCTGGTAACGGATGCTGCAAAAGTAGCCATCTTGTGAAGGGCTGCACACTAACCCATTTTTTCTGCCGGTCCGACCTGTCTCTGTCGGACCGGTAAATGTCCCGTTTTACCATTTTTTACAGGTCCGAACAGTAAATTTATCGGTCAACAACGACAACATAAAAAACATTAAATGACTTGCAAACTTATTTTCTTGTTTTTTATGGATGTACCCCCCTCATGTACATTTTACAGATTAATATATTTTTTTTAAACTTGCATTATTTATTGCACAAGAAATATAAAATTAAAAACAGGAAAAAATTAGAATGTTTGTTTGTGAATTAGTGTAAAATGATAATGAACAAAATCAGATTGTATCAAATGCGTTTGTGACTTTTTCTAAACATCAGCGCACGAACTTGCTGCGTAACCTGCTCTTGGTGGTCAGTTGGATTGCGATGATTTAATGAATTATTTTAGCTGTGATATTTTCTGATGCACGCGATACAAGGGGTTCTTTATTTTTCTCCCGATAATCTCTTCGCATTTGTGCATGCGTTCTTGAAAGGTACACGACATGCAGGGCCGAATTCGCAATCCTTTTTGCGCCCATTTCCACCTCAAATATTAGCGGGATTGTGACGATTTCATAAATTACTTCGGCTGTAATATTTTACGATGCACGCGCCAAAAGGGGTTGAAAATGCGTCCTTTATTTTTTCCCGATAAACTCTTCGAATTTCGTAAGTGCGTTCTTAAAAGATGTACCACACGGCCGAATTCATGATACTTTTTTGCGCCTATTTCTACCTCAAATATCAGCGGGATTGTGACGATTTCATAAATTACTTCGGATGTAATCTTTTGTGATGCACGCACCAGCTAGAATGGTTGAAAATGCGTTCTTTATTTTTCTCCCCATAATCTCTTCGCATTCCGTAAATGCGTTCTTAAAAGATATACGACACGGCCAAAAATCATGATTCTTTTTGCGCCTATTGTTTCCTCAAACTTCATTGCGATGATTTTATGAATTATTATTCGGCTGTAATCTTCATGATGCACGGGCCAAAAGGGGTTGAAAATGTGTCCTGTATTTTTCTCCCTATAATCTTTTCGCATTTCGTACATGCGTATACGACACGGCCGAATTTACGATCCTTTTAGCGCCTATTTCTACATCAAATATCAGCGGGATTGCGATATTTCGTTAATTATTTCGGCTGTAATCTTTTGTGATACATGCACCTGAAGGGTTGAAAATGCGTTCTTTATTTTTCTCCCGATAATCTCTTCGCTTTTGTGCATGCGTTTTCAAAACTATACACTGCATGCAGGGCCGAATTCGAGATTCTTTTTGCGCCTATTATTGTTTACTCAAATTTCAACGGGATTGCGAAATTTTCATGAATTACTACTCGGCTGTAATCTATATGATACAAGCGCCAAAAGGGGATGAAAATGTGTCCTTTATTTTTCTGCCGCTAATCTCTTCCCATTTCGTACATGCGTTCTTAAAAGATATACGACACGGCCGAATTCACGTTCCTTTTTGCGCCTATTTCTACCTCAAATATCAGCGGGTTTGTGGCGATTTCATTAATTACTTCGGATGTAATCTTTTGTAATGCACGCACCAGAAGGGTAAAAATGTGTTTTTTATTTTTCTCCCGATAATCTCGTCGCATTTGTGCATGCGTTTTGATAACCAAAACGGCATGCAGGACTGAATTCAAGATCCTTTTTGCGCCTATTATTTCCTCAAATTTCAACGGGATTGCGTTGATTTCATGAATTTTTATTCGGCTGTAATCTTTTATGATGCACGTACCAAATGTGTCCTTTATTTTTTTTTCTCCTCTATAATCTCTTCGCATTTCGTACATGAGCTTTTGAAAGGTGTACGACGCGGCCGGCCGAATTCATGATCCTTTTTGGGACGATTTCTACCTCAAATATGTAAGCGGGACTGCGATGATTTCATGATTTTTTTTTCTCCCTAGTATTATCTCTTCACATTTTGTGCATGCGTTCTTAAAAAGTACACGGAAGGGCCGATTTCGTGATCCTTTTTGCACCTATCTTCATTGTGAGATCATTCTGAACGAATGAAAATATTCATTTGTGAAATGACTGTGTAAAATGAAACTGAACGCAATCAGATCCATTTACTGTATCACTGAATATCGAATATGTTTTTACTTTTCTAAAAATCGACACAAGTAGATTAGTTCTAACATGTCAACTGCCACGCTGCTGCGAAGCCGGGATCGGATCGTGAGTAAAATGACCCAGAAATGCGTGCTCTTCTAATTCTATCAATGCTTCTTGTCTGGCATGACCGCCGATCGCAAGCAAACGAAAAGCAGTTGTATTGCATGGCATGGCAGTGCGTGAGCAGCGCCAATGCGCAAGCTAGCGCGAATAACTGGTCGCCAGGTCGCCAGTGTGCAGCCCTGTACTGAGTGCATGATACATGCATTGATTGGATTTCGTGCGCGTGCACGCATGTGAGCCAAGAAGGTAGCATGCAATGCATGCTATAAAACGTAACCTGTGGACCCGCGCGGCCCAAACACAATTACGACGGGTCGATGAGATGAAAAAACAAACATTTTTAGACTTTTTTTATTCTTTCTCTAGCTTAAAATGGATAATTTTGGGTTTAAAACCATTCACAAATTTGTAGAAGATGAAATTTGTGGAAAAAAATAAACTTGAAAGAGCAAAAAAAAAAAAAAAAAAAAAAAAAACGCGACCCAGAATTTCCGTGATTTTCGGTCGGTCGCGAAGGGCAAACAAACCATTTTTTTTTTTGGCCTTATTATCGTATGCAAGTTCACTTGTTTTTCGTCACAATGTTCACTCGTATTCTCTAGAGTTGCAAGGTCCCACAATCAAGAACATAAGTTTGTATATTTAGCGAAGTCATTGTGAATGAACTTATATTCCTAATGTTCACACTTTGTTTGTTATCGATTCATGTAACAGGAATTAAACATCCCAACCCTGTTTCGTAAAAAAATACCTTAAAATTTTTTCGTAATTCTCAATGTCAAACAATTTCACAGACAAAGAAAATCATATACTTGTATTCACTACCATCATGAATACATATCCATATAGATATGAAAATAGATAATTATAAATCTAAATAAATGAATGAATATGTATATGAATTTGAATAAATTCATTTGTGAGTGTATGCCCGTGTATCTCGCTTGTACCTGTATGGACCTCATCAGCTTGCTACAGTCCTGCAGAGTGAAGCACGCATATGTCAGGGTGTGGTGTAAGACGACGAACGGGACTGGAGTCGCCATGTCTTGGCGGGCCTTTGGCGGTCTGGCGCCCCACAGGCTGCGGGAGACTATATCCGGGCACGCCGTAGGCGCTGTGTGAAAAGACAGTTGCGTAAAATAAACCGTCATTGCTCTCCATCATCCTCCCCCGAAAACGTGGTCGAATCGAAGCGTCGGTTTTGGGTGTTTGTTTGTTTGTTTTTTGTCCCAATATAGATATTGATAGATTCACTATACGATTCACACGGTTTATCAAAATCATGAGAAGCATTTCTGTTTTTTTCTTCTTTTTTTTGGGGGGGGGGGTTGGAGGGGGTTGGAGGTTGTTTTCAAAGAAATAGAACATAACGCAAGGTATATCAATCGTTTTAGTTACAGAGTTTTGCAGCAATGTTTGCTTACAAATCGATCATTTCCTTTTTTATACAGATAGATAAATATAGGTATAGACATCGATAGAAAGGTGGGTATAGATAGATAGATAGATAGATAGATAGATAGATAGATAGATAGATAGATAGATTGATTGATTGATTGATTGATTGATTGATTGATTGATTGATTGATTATTTATTTATTGATTGAATGATTGATTTTAAACTCTTTTTATAGTGACTGGGAAATCTGGTATCCCAACACTCGGTTTTGGTTGATTGGCAAATCGAGAGTTTGTTTTTCCATGATCAATGGTAATGTTCCATGTATGCAAGTTCTTTTTGATTTCATAAGCCAAAATGTATTTCCCCTAATACGTGTGTGTATACGTGTGCGTGAGTGAGTGAGTGTGTGGATGTGCTTTTGTGTGTGTGTGTGTGTGTGTGTGTGTGTGTGTGTGTGTGTGTGTCTATATTGTATAGAGGGTAGACAAATGAGGAGAAAGGTTTCATGATTGCTCCACTCACCACTAACTCGTTTGATATCCATTCTCAGAAACTGTGTGTAGTGAGTAAATGAAATAGAGAGGTGTTAAAATGGCTTCAATTCATTGATCGAGCAGGAGAGCCCAAAGTTTGATAAGTGTATAAAGAGCTGGGCTCCATTTCATAAAAGATGTTAGAATATCAACTATTGCTGGTATACATGTCAACTTCCCATAGCAACAGCCAATCAGGAAGCTGGATTCTTGTCATTACCATTTGCTATCCCCGCAAGAGTTGCTATCACTTAAGGTTTTTTGTTTTTGTTTTTGTTTTTTGTTTTTCTGGGCCCTGGAAAAAGAGTATTTTAAACTTTATTCTATTCATTCTACAGCCCAAGGAAGTGCGTTGTTTACGTTTACACACGTTAGATATTAGAACCTGTTCATGATATTTGAAAAAAATAGAAGAAGAATAAAGGTCAACCTAATATGATCCGTCGTGCTGTTCAAGTCATGTGACGAAAAGGTAACCACGTGTAAGTCACCTGACGTGGTATAATGGTCATATGACTATCACGTGCAAAGAAATCACTGGAGTAAATTTTATCTCCGTGCTCATTTGAACATGAATTTATGGAGTAAAGCAGAAATACATGGAGTAAGATTAAAAAAAAAAAGACAAATGGAGCATGCAGCGAAAGTTTCCAAACCGAATGTGAGTGATATTGGTCATAATGGTGTGCTTTTATCTTCACAAGACTTCCCTATTCGCTCAGAACATAATATTTTTACTGAATTTCCTATTTTATAAGAATTGAAGAACAAATCACATCAAAAGCATCATATTCAATATTCTAGTGCAACAATAACCAGTAAACCAACTATCCCTATCTCTCAGCGTATACAAGATTTGAATGGACTGCATTGAATAAATTGATACTAAGCATAATAATGGATTTGCACAATTATGATTCACCGAAACTGGACATAAAACAGCAAAGTTTTGACATCCTCAAGCTTCAAATATATTATATTTTGCATAGATATCAGTCATTATTGTATACAAATAAAGGCAAAAGGCCATTATTATTATGTTATCAATGTTTCCTCTTTCTAATCCTTATTTCTCCCTCACAGCTGTTACGGTTTTGTTTTTTGTTTTGTTTTTTTGCCTGTACTTTCGATCTGCTTTGTATTTCATTTGTCCTCTTATCTACCCCTCCCAGCTCCCAATTTCTCACACACACACACACACACACACACACACACACAGACACGCTGTCATTCTCCATGTGGATTGAACACACATCCAGCTGGCACAAAACTGTAAAATTAATAGTTCTGCGAGTCACGGAATAAGCTACACTTGTTGCAAGATCGCGCAGCTTGCTAGCCCACACAAAACAAAACAGCGCCACCTATCATCTGCAGTGACGTCATGGTCAGCCGAGAACACGGGGATTTCCCTAATCACAGCAAGGCAGTTCGGGGTGGACTAATCTATACTGTTCATATTGTTCCCCTCTGGTTTTCGTCTAACCTCCCTCATTGAGGCCACCTCTTTACACCCACTGCGAAGAGCAGACCGTTATACGACGTATGTTATTTGCGTATGACAGGATTACGGAAATTGTCTGCATAGTCAGCCAGCCGACTCATTCAGTTTGAGATTGAATCTCGATCAAACGCAACTTCCCCGCAGGCTTATCGTAGGAGTTTCACGTCAATAAAGGTCTATAGTTAAACAATCATTAAAGGCAACCCTGATGACGTCACTCTGCCATTTTTATAGTTATGATTGATAATCAATACTGGACAGAAATGACACGGTTGCCGTGAACGGCAGGAAATGAAAAATAAAAGAAGGTGTTTAAAACAGACAAAACACACAGTGACATTACAGTATTATGTAACATTTCTAAATCATGATTTCGCCCCGCGAAAAAAAAAAGTCCCGTGGATTAAACACGTAAGTTATAGCCAGTTGTCTTCTTCTTTAGGGAATTAAGTGAATTGAATTGAACTAAACCTAACAACAAAATCAACCTCCAGGTGGGCACAAAATAACAAAACAACACAAGTCATGCACACAAATACCTCTGATGACATTGTTATCAGCAAGTGAAACTACAGTTCTCATTACTCTAGCTGGATCCCTTACTGGAACATATTCATCACTGAAATCAAAACAACGAAATGAACAGCATAGGTTTTCAGTTTCATGTTTCGCATCAGACAGAAAATGAGGAAGTTGTTGCATTGCGGTTTTTTTTATTATTGCTAAATGAGGCATTGGGGTAACATACATACATACATACATACATACATACATACATGCACACGCATACACGCACACAAACTCAGTTTGCATATAGATTCGGGGGGGGGGGGGGGTTGTGTTCTTTTTTTTTTACGTTGGCTTTATAGCTTCACCATCAGCTAACCTTGATAATTGAGTGACAAATTCTACCGAATCAACGCTGTGCTGGCATGCCGTATTTAAAAGAAAATGCACTTGTTGTTTGGGAGATTGTAAATTTCATGAAAAAGCGATACAAAAATATATACATAAGCAAAGGGTGGTAAAGCTGTTTAATTGGAACTTCTCGCTACAATGTCGCACAAAGGACTAATCACAAACCATATCCCTCCCGGACAATGAGAGGTATGCTTCAAAGAAAAAAAAGAATCACTTGTACGTTTTTAGAATTACACTTCCCTTTTCATGCTCCGGTGAAGGTGGGGCCTCTTGAACACATTAAATCTTTTGTGTTAACAAATCAATGTATCACGAGATCGTAGTCTTGATTAGATACATCTTTTGGATTTGTCTGTCTTCGTCTACAACTAGTGTATACTTATCCTTCTCCTCCCCTTCCATTTCTTCTCTTTCTTCTTTCCCATTTTTCTCTATTTTAACGATTCCCTCCTCCTCTTCCTCCTCCTCTTTTTCTTCTTCTTCTTCTTCTTCTTCTCCATTCTCTCTTTTTCTCCTTGTACTCATGCATGCTGTTTTAGCCCATTTATGTCTTGCAGCCATCCAATCTATAACCAACTGATTTCTACTTTTCTTTTCATTACCTACATTTTGATATATCAGAGATAGAGAACAGCTTATAATTTCTAGTAGGGATCTTATCTTAGTTTCGAAATATTCTTCGTGCAACTAGATATTTCGATAAATAGATAAATATATCTTAAAAAGTACATTATAGACGATATACTGACTGTTTGTGACTTAAACGTGCAGGCCACGCACGCTGCAGGAACCGGAGGTATTTGTTAGGAAACGGTCAGGGTATTACATGGACGCCTTTACATGTTTCTATCGAAATAATTATAATCATCACTTCATTATAAATATTTCTGTATCACTTTTTATTTCCTCCACTCAATCCCCTGATGACATTGGTCTGTCAGTAATAGAGGTTGAATCTGACTATAAAGTCTGACTTCAGCAAAAGAATGAAATGCTGCCGGTTGCTTTTCTTGAATATTTCAGGAAACAATAAACAGAGATACGATAAATGATAAAAAACATTGGCAACAATTGAGACAGGGAAGTCAAAACATTGATTTCTTTAATGCCTTGATGACGTTCATTTGTCATGTAATCGAGGTTGGATCTAACTCAAAGTCTGACTCCAAGAAAGAAGGAAATGCTGCCAGTTGCTTTAATTGAATTTTTCGGGAAACAAAAACACAGAGTACACATTCGCAACAATTGGGACAGGGAAGTCATAACGTTCACTCCTTACCTTTCGCAGGTCGACAGGCCGCAGTTCTCTGCCGAACGCAGGTGCGGCGGCCGAAATCCTCCATGCGGCCGCCGCTAAGATTCCCCAAAGCAGGAAAACTTTTGGCACGCGAAACATGGTTGGTGAAGCGAAGTGGTGATTTGAGAGTTGGTTGTGGACCGCGTTAGCCAAGAGACCGGTCGGGAATGCGACCCACTCAAAGAATTAAACTCAGGAAGGAAGATAATTTTGCAACAAAACACCAGGATATAATGTGCCGAGTCACTCAGGGTGAATCGATCTGAAGCGGGGAAAGAAAAAAAATCAAAGCACTCCCTATAGTCTACTTTCAGACCATTTATTCAAAACGTTTAATGATATTACTTCACACAACATTTTGTATCATGTTTTGTTAAGCAAACACCACTAATCTGGCACTGTGTCAAAATTTAATGTTCTCGCTTGACACTGGCGTCGTGACATGAAATGGAATTAAATTAAATTTGGATTCAAATATAGATGGATAAATACAAGAATGTCTTATTGATGATGGAATTAATTTTTTCCTGGATTTCAATTCATTATTGCTCTTCTTTATAAGCTCAATGTCCTTCGCTGCTTAAAAGTATGCCCATTTATGTGTAAAAATCATAATAAATATGCATGTAAACAGATGCTCTGTGTTATTCGGCATATATGCATAATTTGTACGTCTTTAAGCGTGATTATACTTCGGTAATGATGTTCGTGTACATTCTCAAATATTTTCATTAAGCCTGTTTCTCCTTGTGTGTGTGTGTGTGTGTGTGTGTGGGTGTGTGTGTGTGTGTGTGTGTGTGCGCGCGCGCGCGTGTGTGTATTTACATGAAATGCAAAACAGAATCAAACACAAGCGATGTCAATCAATATGGTAGGTACAATGAGTTCTCTGTGGAGAATCGATGGCACGCGTTAAGCCACATTAAAGGTATAATTATGTACTCATTAAAACAAATGGGAAAGAAAGGGGAGGCAAAAGTAAAACCTGGTGATGATAATAAAATCTTCATTGCACAATGATTACTTACTGAATCTCTTTTTTTTCCATCTTCATAAATGTAAGGTTATTACTTTCTTGTATTTTATATTTTCGAAAACCCTTGGGGCTTACAGATGGGTTTTATAGACTTTTTTTATTTATTTATTTGGTATTTTCTTTTTGAAAGGGTGTATTATTTGATGCTGCCAGTAGGGTATTACTCCATTTTCAAAAGTTTTATTTTGTTTATTTTTTGTTACGATTTCCATGGTACTTCACGTGTGGTGCCCGGCAAGGTGAGGTATGCCTGGAGTATCAATGGGTGATGTTCGTTATTCCGAATATTTGTTGATCCGTATAATGAAATCAGGTTCATTTTTCCGAAGGTTCATTATATCGAAACTCCTTATATCTAATAGGCCTATATAGACGTCCATTAATCCGAAAAGTATTTTGTGGCGTTATTCCGTAGGTTCGTGAATCCGAAAGCGAAATTAGGTTCGGTATTCCCAAGGTTCGTTAACCTGAATAGGAAAAGAAGGCGTGTACTAAAGAATCTCTATACGGCATTACGAACCGTATCTCGTTTTCGGATAAACGAGCCATTGAAATAACAATCCCCCTTTTTTTTTCATTTCTGAATTAACGAACCTTAGGAATAACTAACCTTACTTCATTTTCGGATTATAACGAACCCGGGTAACGAACCTTCGGAACGAAGAACCTGACTTCATCTTTATACAACTCTATTATTACCTTACTTGAATTACGGAATATTAGCCTGGGGGAATTGCTCAAAGACTAAAATCGATTCGTTATTTTTGATTCAGAAAAAGGCCTTGCGGATTATATATCGTGCACATTTTTTTGATCACACTAATGAATGGTATTGTTTGTTTCAAGTAAATTGTTAAAAATTTCGGATTTGTATTTGTATCATGTTGGAATTTTTATGTATAAGTTTAATATTGGTGATCTTCCTAGTATATTTTCCTCAATGTTTGTTAAAAACAGTGATATCCATACTTACCCTACAAGACACAGTGAATCCTATCATTTTTCCCCTGTTCGTACAGTTTTAGCCCTTAAAGGGGATGGCTAGTAACCGATCAGTGGGAATCAGTGGGAATGCTGAGGGATAATTGTTCCAATCCTTGTGGGATTCATTTAAGAGTACATTATATATCTACTGTTATGTGAAAATTATTTGCTTCAGAGCGGTCTCGTATTCAAGTAATGTGCAGATTAATGCCCCGTCACTGACCAGGGACACTTACCTGGAAGCATTAAACTGCGCATTACTTGAATATGAGACCATTCTGAAGCAAATAATTTTCACACAAGAATAGATATATAATGTACTCTTAAACGAATCCCACAAGGATTGGAACAATCATCCCTCAGCATTCCCACTGATTCCCACTGATCAGTTACTAGCCATCCCCTTTAAGATAATTACATCGACCGGCCCTTCTTTCTGGAATGAGTTAGATTCGGTTCGGTTGCAATCAAGTTCCTTAAGTTCCTTTAAGCAAATCTCAAAGCCAATTTACTAAAATCCTACGTTTAATTATTTTGCCGTAATCATTTGAAAAATTTCTGCATACTCAAATGATGCCTCGCTCGGATGACTTCTTTAGTTTGATCAACTTGCTACTTTTCTAAGCATTGATACCATAAGTTTAATCATAAACATCATACAATACTTTGTACATTCCGTAAACTTTATAATATTCTCGATATCTTGTACTTTTGACATTGATATACTATACTAAAAGCCTATATTATATTTTTGGAACCCACATCCTAGTTCAAGTTTCAAGTTTGTATAACATTTATTTTCCATATTTTTTTCATGTAGGAAATCACATGCATGAAATTATTGTACAGGAAGGTAGAACCTCAAAAAAGCAAAGCTTGTGGTGAGCTGCCTTACAAAAATACATTACATCACAAACACAAGCACACACACAAAAAAACAAACAAACAACGAAAACATGATAATAGTTCCCACAAGCTTTGCTTTTTAGTGGGTTCCTCATATTACACGTCAATTATGCGTCCTTATACATTAAATTTTGTGCAATCTTGGTTCAAACTGTCCATTGTGTTAAAAAAATTCTTTTTCAAAATCAAATGGAATATAAAGCTTGTACGAAATGTGGAATATGGAACATGAATCAAAAAAAAAAAAAAAAAGATGGCTTTCGCTTGTTAAATCACACTAACAAGTGATCGTCATACGAATAATGTGCCTAATGATGATAAAAACACGTAACTGTTTTCGATTCAAGCCAACTGATTCATGTGTCCACTGCAAAAGAAGAAAAAAAAAAGGTTCGACGTTGCACCTTTAAAGATGAAAATCAATGTCACACTATTTGCACATTTTACAAAGGTGCAGGGTTAGATAAAATAAGGCCTTGAAAGGACCTATTTGCACCTGTTCAGATGATTTTCAAGGTGCATTAATTTCAACCTTCAAGGTGCAAAATTGCACCCGTTGTGTGGATTCAATTTTCCCCTATAAAAGTGCACAATTTTAACACACACACACACGCGTAGAGTATACATTCACACGCACACACACACATTGTACACACAAGTCTGCGTATACAAACATACTCAGCGAACAATGTAAGCAATACAGCGCACGTATATCACGATGTAATTACATTATATACCTTAAGTTTACAACATACAGCGTCAGCTTTCTGAATGTACACTGAAAACAAATCTAATTACATCGAATTAGGCCTATAATTACTAACTTTGGCAGAACTACAGTCTTACTTCATTTGATGGAAAAAGAGACATTTCAGTACTGATAAAGCGCGAGAAGTTCTTGAGATTTCTTGTTCAAAAAAAACCAAACAATGCTGTGTTGAATCTGAAAGTATTTTGTAAATGCTTATATAAACCGTGCAAATCAAGCATTGTAGAGTCAATTATTAGTACTGTATATGATACATTTACACATAAGTGCTCTTCCTTAATCGAATGTTTGCTCACAGTTGACTGCTTAACGATTGGACAATCTTGCACAAATGTTTCCATGGAAACGTTTAGGATAGTTTGTTTTTACTCTGATAATTTCTTTCAAGTATATTACAGTACTGGACTCAAATCAATTCTGATGGAACCACATGTCATTGCAGCTCGCTATATACAAAACCGCGATGTTTGCCCAACGGTCATATATGGGACTATTAATACAGATTGTTACTGTTGTGTTAGAGCGATCACTTGACAGATTTTACCTGTCGTGCGTCAATCAGCAACGTCAATCAGCCGCCTTAATACAGAAATCTGTCTATTGCCTCTGAATCCGTGCAATCAGTCACTGTGCAATGGAGCCTTCGTGGCGCCATATTATTATTTCAACAATTATTACAAATACAATAACAATTACATGTACCCAGGGAGGTTGGAGATGTACCACAGGAAAACTTATGCTAGAAATGTGATTACGGTGCATTTACTTATCTATAAACGACTTCTTCGAAAGCCAAGCAATTTCCTGAGTTTGTTTATTATAAACGTATACTCTAATTCCCATTGTGCAAAAAGTGGTATGATATGAAATGAATATTTATTGCCTGTTCATTCATGATGACAGAAATTTGTTTTTCACTGGTAGACAGTGAAAAAAATAATAAAGTTTAATTAAAACTGATTCTTCATTTTTTTGCAAACTCTCCTCCTCTGCAATATATATGGGGAGTCTGTCAGTCATAAGGTTTGCCATCCTTTTCTGCAAAGTAGACATCATCGGGTTCCTTTTCTGTCTTTGACGGCGGAAAATGATCACCGGCTTGCTGTAAGAATAATTGATGAAAAATATCTGGTTAAAACACGGAAAGTTGTCCGCAACAGCGTCGAGTTTCATTTACTATGAAAAAGGACATTATTTGTACGCCAGCAGATTCCAACTGATTTCAGAAATAACTATTTTGGGTTTGGAAATGCCACCTTTATTGAAATGATCAATTGAATGTTTGACAAATTATAACTTCTTTGCGATTTGAAGCAATCTGCTTTATTTACTAATGTACATGTATATAAAGGCGGGGTTCCACTCAAATATTCTATTGGTTACTAACCAGGAATAATGTTGATAAGACCGTCTTAGCCTGAAATAATTTTCCCCTAAAGATAATAAATCCGGCTTATTAGGCTTTTCTCTAAATTTATATCCGCGTTAAACGAATCACCAATGCTATGTTAGTGTGAGATTCCCTTATTCCTTACAGTTAGCTTGAGAAGAGGGTAAACTTTGAAGGACATTCACCCAAATATATCTGTGAATTGAGTAAATGCAGCAACAGAGCACCTCAATGAATGTTTGAGAAAAATCGGACTATTGTTGAAAAGGTGTGATTTTCTTTAAGGTTTCAGTAGTACCCCCATCGCTTGATTAGAAGACTACAACAGTTTGTGTCACTTACATAATACTACGATAAAGAAAATATACAGAATTCAACATAATGTGTAACATTATTCTAGATAGCAGAATTAAAGAGCACTTGACTTACCTCTATCAGAAAGCAGGGCGAAACAACAAATTGCCCTATTTTATGAACATGTGTCAGTCACATGCAGAGAGAATGTATATGCTTTTCATACAAACAAATGACATTTCGTGGAAATTTATGTTCCCTATAATTATCATCGTGTTGCGATTGTTATTTGTCCTTCTTAATCCTATACATACCCAATGTGGCCACGACTGCATCGCCTTGAAGAGCGCCTCGCCTGGACAGGCCGTGAAAGGTGTGACTTGACGATGACCGTAGAGGATGTAGTTTGCATTCAGCTTATTTCTGCGTTGAGAGCGTGAAGAGAGCATGTATTGAGAATAATGATGACGGTGATATCTAAATGATGATGACGATAATGAAGACAGAACAGTAACCTAAACAAAAGATAGTGTTAAAATTTGTGCTCGACATCGGGACACTTCGCTACGCTGTCTGGTTCAAAGTTCTTTGCAACATACGATCACCCCTCCAGCCACTGAAATGAAATCCCCGTCAATACTGTTCACACACCAGGTGATGTTCGCTATTCCGAAGGTTCATTAATTCGAAAATAAGAATAAAGTTTGTTATCCCGAAGGTTCGTTACTCCGAAACACACAATTCTTTCCGTGTACCTATATGATTATGTTCTTCAATCAAAAATAATGAAGTATGGGTTTGTTTATCCGAACATTTATTGTGTTATTCATAGGAAGGTTCGTTTTTCCGAAGGTTCCAGTAGGAACTGTACCGTAGTTTATTTTTTGTTATTAAGTGCTTATGAAAAGATGAACTAAACATAACTAAACAATAAATATTATCTTTAATATTTCTCTATAGCAAATATTCTAGAGTTGCAGTGCTCACAAACAAGACTCTTTAAAGAGGAAGCTGAAGGTATACACTATACCATAGGCAGGGCTCGACACTAACGGTGGCCCGGTGGCCCGGGGCCACCAAAAACGCAAGTCGGGCCACCAAAATTTCAGAAATGAAGAATTTGGTGGCCTGATCGGGCCACCAAAAAAGGTCGGATGTTTGTCTTTGGGCCACCAAAAATAAAAGTTAGTGTGGAGCCCTGCCATAGGGTTTATTTTTTGTTATTAAAGGGAAGATAAACCCCAAGAACAATGTGGATTGAGTGAAAGCAGCAACATTAGTAGAACACATCAGTGAAAGTTTGAAGAAAATCGGACAATCGATGCAAAAGTTATGAATTTTTAAAGTTTTGGTGTTGGAACCGCTGGATGAGGAGACTACTAGAGGTTATGACGTATGAGTGGACTACAATATCAAGAAAATATAAAGAAAATACTACAAAAATCCATTTTTCATGAAAATTACAAATTCCATCAACTTGATATTGACATATGTTAAGGGTAGCAATTATTCCCCCTGCTTTCTGAAAGCGGTTGGTCCACTGCTCTTTCATAATTCTAGAAAAGTGAATTTTTGTTGAATATCCTTTATATTTTCTTTGTATTGTTGTCCACTCATACGTCATATCCTCTAGTAGTCTCCTCATCCAGCGGTTCCAACACCAAAACTTTAAAAATTCATAACTTTTGCATCGATTGTCCGATTTTTATCAAACTTTCACTGATGTGTTCTACTAATGTTGCTGCTTTCACTCAATCCACATTGCTCTTTGGGTTTACCTTCCCTTTAAGTGCATACGAAAAGATGAACTAAACATGTAGGCGGTAACATCTATAACCTTATCTTGTTTGTGTATCAAGCGTGTTAAAGCACGGAAAACATCAAACAAATTTCATTAATTTTGCTCTTTTCCGTACAAGTTTCATGAAACTTTAATTCTTTTCTGGTCCCGCTCTATTCACTGAAGCTGGAATGACCCCCCCCCCCTGTAAAATAAAGAGGAGAAAAAGAAACTCGCTGTAGGCCTACTCACTTGTCTATAGCACATGATATAAGAGACTGAACCGCACTGATCGCCTTCTTGTTGGGAAGTTTGGCCGTAAAGTTACCCATGATGGAAATTCCTGTCACAAAAGATGTAAAGAGAAGAATGATTTTGTTAGACAAAAAAAAAAAAAAAATCAGCTGTCATGATGAGGCAAAATGCTACTTTCAGATAAATTTCGGATAGACAATCACGTATAGAAAGTAGGAAAAAATGACGCACTTGGTGCATAATGATGATCAATGTAAGTTGTACTTCGTTCATTATATATTATTCCTAGCTTGGTTGTTAGCCCTTCCCAGTATATTAATAGTATATTAATACAGACTTTTGGCGTCAGCATCTATGATGTGCAAGAAAGGTCCTCACGGAAGATGATTAGATAATCGCAGCTGATTTCTGGAAATGGGAAAGTCACTAATTTTCTATCCTTACAGCATGCAGATACATAATCATAAATCCAATTGATTCGTCATTCATTGTTTGATTCAGAATTGCAAATGAGACGCATATATGCTTTCCACTCGTTTTCGTAAAAACAAGTAAACAAACAAATCCACACTGAGCTTATGGATGAATTTTTTTTGTGAGTATCTAAAATATTTTTACAGTTCACATATCAGAAACGATGCTGGGCAGGTGAGGAACATAGGAAATTTTGAGATGAACTTCCATAACACTAAATTTTAATACTATTGCTATATAGTATAATTGGATAGATTGGTAAACTTAAAAAAAATGATCCAGCCCGATTGGGCCCCAAAACATGCAGGGCCTAATTTCTATTAAATAAAAAGAAATTGTGGCACAACACCTAATTTTTGTGGCCCCGGGGAACCGCTAATGTCGAGCCTTTCTATCTATCTATCTATCTACTTATCTATCTATCTATCTATCTATCTATCTACTTATCTATCTATCTATCTATTTACCTATCCATCTATCTATCTATCTATCTATCTATCTACCAATCCATCTTTCTATCTATCTGCCTTTCCATCTATCTATCTATGTATCTATCTATCTTTCTATCTACATATCTATCTATCTATCTATCTATCTATCTATCTATCTATCTATCTATCTATCATGATTATCCTTGCCTATTGATCTGAAATTGTACCACGGAGCATGAGCGCCCACCGTGTCCCATCCTCTTCCCTCGTACACTCGGCCATCTTCGCCAACCAGAAATGAGTAGCCGATGTCATTCCAGCCACGATCATCCATGTGAAAATTCTAGCACAGGGTTTAAGAAAAGATGCTCCGAAAGTCACGCACATGTGACATCATCATCAACCTCATTATCATCATCCACGTCATCATCGTCGTCATCATCATCATCATCATCATCGTCATCATCGTCATCATTTGCATCATTATCGTATGCAAGTTCCCTTTTATTTGTCACGATGTTTGCTGGCAAGGTCCTCCAAGCCAGAACATAAGTTTGTATATTTAGAGAAGTCATTGTAAATGAACTTATTTTCGTAATGTTCACACTTTGATTGTTATCGATTCATGTAACAAGAATTAAATCTCCCAACCCTGTTTCGTGAAAAAAAAAATATGTATATACCTTTAAAAATTTCCGTAATTCTCAGTGTCAACCAATTTCACATTACAACGAAAATCATACATTCACTATCATAGATACATTTCCATATAAATATAAGTATATATATATATATATATATATATATATATATATATATATATATACGTATATATGAATATATAGATAAATTTGTGAGTGTATGCCCGTGTATCTCGCTTGTACCTGTATCGACCTCATCAGCTTGCTACAGTCCTGCAGAGTGAAGCACGCGTATGTGAAGGTGTGGTGTAAGATGACGAACGGGACTGGAGTCGCCATGTCTTGGCGGGCCTTTGGCGGTCTGGCGCCCCACAGGCTGCGGGAAACTATATCCGGGCAAGCCGTAGACGCTGTGTGAAAAGCAGTTGCGTCCGATAAATTGTCATTACTCTTCATCCTTCCCCTAAAATTTGTTGGTCGAATCGAATTGGTTTTTTTTTTCCTCTCCAATAGATATCGATATATTCACTACGATTCACAGTTGATCAAAATCACGAAACATTTTTTGTTTGTTTGTTTTCAAAGAAAGAGAACATACCGCAAGGAAAATCATGATTTAGTAACGGATGTTTATCTACAAATCGATAGTCAGATAATTTAACAATTCAAGGAGAGAGTGAGAAAAATAATTTTGTAGAGATGTAGATAGACAGATAAATAGGTAGATGATTAGATATAGACAGATAGATAGATAGATAGATAGATAGATAGATAGATAGATAGATAGATAGATATGTATATATAGGTATCAATAGAAAGGTAAAGGTATAGATAGATAGATTGATTGATGGATCTTAGATAGGGTGCTATTTAACTCCTGGTGACTGGGAAGTCTGGTGGCCCAAACACTCGGTTTTGGTTGATTGGCATATTGAGAGTTTGTTTTTCCATGATGTTCAATAAATGTAAGTTCTTTTTGATTTTCTTATTTAACAAACCTAAATGTATTTCCCCAATACTTGTGTGTATACGTGTGTGTGAGTGTGTGTGTGTTGTGTGTTGGCGGCAGCTGAATATACTCCTCATATTCTTGAATTATATGATATACATACACACACAAACACACACATACTATGTATACATTATATATTATGATATGATTTAATTTAATAAAATATAATATGATACACTATAATACAACATAATATCATATGATATGATATGATATAATACAATATAATATAATATAATATAATATAATATAATATAATATAATATAATATAATATAATATAATATAATATAATATAGATAATTATATAGGTCTATATGTAGGAGGTAGACAGATGAAGGAAGAAGATTTTATGATTGCTCCATCATACTCACCACTAACTCGTTTGATATCCATTCTCAGAAACTGTGTAGTGAGGTAAATGAAATAAAGAGGAAAAAAATCGGTGTCAAAAATAGTTTCAGTTCATTGATCGAGCAGATGAGCCAAAAGTTTGATAAGTCTATCAAGAGGTTGACTGCGTTTCAAAAAAGATGTTAGAATAGCAACTACTGCTGGAATGTCCACTTCCCATAGCAACAGCCAATAAGGAAGCTGGACTCTTGTCAAAACCATGTGCTATCTCACCAAGAGTGGCAATCATTTCAGGTTTTGTTTGTTTTTTGTTTTTCTTTTCTGTTTTTGAAATTGAGCTATGGAAGTGAAGTATTTCTAAACTTACTTTTAAGCTTATACACACGTCAGGTATTAGAATTTTTTCATAATATTTGAAAAAAAAAAGAAGAAATGAAAGTCAACCTAATATGATTCATCGTGCTGTCCAAGTCATTGTGACGAAAAGGTGACTACGTGTAAGTCATGCACCTGACGTGGTATAATGGTCATATGACTAGTCATGTGCAAAGAAATCTCTCTGGTAAATCTTATCTCCGTGCTCATTCTAACGTCAACTTATGAAATAAAATTGCAGAAATACATAGAGTAAGATTTAAAAAAAAGACAAATAGAGCAATCAGTGATAGTTTACTAACCGAATGTGAGTATTATTAGTCATAATGATGTGCTTTTACCTTCACAAGACTCCCCTATTCGTTCTAAACATAATTTCACTAGATTTCCATAATTGAGGCCACCTCTTTACACCCACTGCGAAGAGCAGACAATTACTACACGACGTATGTTGTTTGCGTGTGACAGTATTACAGAAATTGTCTTTAGACTGTGTGCGTAGTCAGCTAGCCAACTCATTCAATTTGAGATTGAATCTCGAACAGACGCAACTCCCCCTCAAGCTGATCGTAGGAGTTTCACGTGAATAAAAGTTTATAGTTAACAATCATTAAACGAAACCCTGATGACGTCACTCTACCACCAGGAAAAAAAAAAGTGTTTTAAACGAGCACAACACGCAGTGACATAACAGTATTGTAACATTTCTAAATCATGATTTCAGCTCGTAAAATAGTTCTGTGGATTACGCCCTTCTTTAAGGAATTAACTGGACCTAACTGCAAAATCAAACTCCAGGTGGACACAAAACACAAAACAACACAGTCTTGCACACAAATACCTTTGATGGCATTGTTAGCAACAAGTGAAACTACAGTTCTCATTAAACTAGCTGGATCCCTAATTGGGACATATTCATTAAAAAAAAAATCAAATGAAATGAACAGCATATGTTTTCAGTTTCATGTCTTGCATCAGACAAAAAATGAGGAAGTTCTTGTATTGCATATAGTTTCTATTTTTGTTCATTGTCTTTATAACTTCACCATCAGCTGTTTAAACCATGATAATGAGCGGCAAATTCTACCGAGTCAACGCTATGCCGGCATGCCGGATTTCAGAAGAAATGTGTTTTTTGTATAGGAGATTGTAAGTTTTTCATGAAAATGCGACACAACAGTACATAAGCAATGGGTGGTAAAGCTGCTTTATTATATTGGAACTTCTCGCTACAAAATGTCGCACAAAGGACTAATTACAAACCATATCCCTTTCGGACAACGAGAGACATGTTTGAAGAAGAAGAAGGTGAAAAAAAAAAGAAATGCTTGCAAGTTTTTACAATTACACTTCCCTTTTCACGCTTTGGTGAAGGTGGGGCCTTTTAATTCTATCAGATCTTTTGTGTTAAGAAATCAGTATGTCACGAGATCGAAGTCTTGATCAAATACATCTTTTGGGTTTGTCTGTCTTCGTCTACTACTACTCATTCTTTTCCTCCCCCTCCACTTCTACTATTTCTTCTTTCCTATTTCTATTTTAACGATTTCCTCCTCCTCTTCTTCTATCGCCATACTTCTACCTACGTATGATTTTTCCCCAAATTACAAAACCCAAGGACAAGTATATTGCATGTGTATTGAAAAAGCTGTAATCATGTATCCTTTGCGATAACTCAAGCAGTATGTTGTGATTATTCGACTACAACTATTGAATTAGATTAGATTAGATTCTCCGGTTATTCATTTGATCCAGTACTTGAAGATCATTTATCTTAAAGATGTGCTTGTCATTGAAACTATCATAACATATACCACACAAGCGAAAAGACAGTGGCATAGCACCATGCCTGCATCATCAAAGTATGGTGGTTAAGTTTGATGAGTGGGTAATTGTTAGCAGATTCTACATCTTTCTTCTTCTTCTTCTTCTTCTGCTTCTTTTTTTTTTCTGCTTCTTCATCCCCCTTTTTTTCTCCTTATACTCATGCATGCTGTTTTAGCCCATTTCATCCAAAGTCTTGCAGCCTTCCACTCTAAAATCAACTGTTTTCTACTTTTCTTTTCATTACCTACATTTTGAAATATCAGAGATAGGGAGCAGCTTATAATTTCTAATTAGTAGGGAGCTTAGTTTGAAAATATTCTTCGTGCAATTAGATATAATGGATCATTACGTCTTAAAAAGTAGACCTACATTATAGACGATACACTGATTGTATGTGACTTAAACGTGCAGGCCACGCATGCTGCAGGAATATAACCGGAGGTATCTGTTAGGAAACGGTCAGGGTATTACATGGAACCTTTACATGTTTCTATCAAAATATAATCATCACTTCATTATAAATATTTCTGTATCACTTTTTATTTCCTCCACTCAATCCCCTGATGACATTGGTCTGTCAGTAATAGAGGTTGAATCTGACTATAAAGTCTGACTTCAGCAAAAGAATGAAATGCTGCTGGTTGCTTTTCTTGAATATTTCAGGAAACAATAAACAGAGATACGATAAATGATAAAGAACATAAGCACAGGGAAGTCAAAACATCGATTTCTTTAATGCCTTGATGACGTTCATATGTCGTGTAATCGAGGTTGAATCTCACTCAAAGTCTGACTCCAAAAAAAGAATGAAATGTTGCCGGTTGCTTTTATTGACTTTTACGGGAAACAAACAAAAAAAAAAAACAAAAAAAAAACAAGAAAAAAAAAACCAGAGTACATTCGCAGCAATAAATTATTGTGACAGGGAAGTAATAACGTTCATTCCTTACCTTTCGCAGGTCGATAGGCCGCAGTTCTCTGCCGAACGTAGGTGCGGCGGCCGAACTCCTCCATGCGGCCGCCGCTAAGATTCCCCAAAGCAGGGAAACTTTTGGCACGCGAAACATGGTTGGCGAAGCGAAGTGGTGATTTGAGAGTTGGTTGTGAACCGACTTGGCCAGGACCCCGGTCGGGAATGAGACCCACCCAAAGAATTAGAGCCAGGAAGGAAGGTAATTCTGCAACAAAACACCGAAGGTAGACTGCAACAAAACACCAGGATAATGCGCCAACTCACTCAGGGTGAATAGATCTGAAGCGGGGAACGAAAACAAAAATCAAAGCACTCCCTAGAGTCTACTTTCAGACCATTTATTCAGAACGTTTAATTACATTACTTCACACGACATTTTGTATAATGTTTTGTTAAGCAAACGCAACCACTAATTTGGCACTGTGTCAAAATTTAATGTCCTCGCTTGACACTGGCGTCGTGACATGAAATGGAATTAAATTAAATTTGGATTCAAATAGATGGATAAATACAAGAATGTCTTTATTGACGATGGAATCACTTTGCGTAAGATGTAATTTCGCTTTGTTTCCTATATTTCCATTCCTTATTCCTCTTCTTTATCAGCTCAATGTCCTTTGCTGCCTAAAAGTATGTCCATTTATGTGTATAAATCATAGTATGCATTTAAATAAATGCTCGGTGTTATTCGACATATGAGATGCATAATTTGTACATCTTTAAGCGTGATTATACTTCAGAAATGATGTTCGTGTACATTCTTAAATATTTTCATTAAGCCTGTTTCTCCGTGTGTGTGTGTGTGCGCGCGTGCGCGTGTGTTTATATGAAATGCAAAACAGAATCAAACACAAGCGTTGTCAGTCAACATAGTAGGTACAATGAGCTCTCTGTGGAGAATCGATGGCACGCGTTAAGCCGTAATTAAAGGTATAATTATGTACTCTGAAACAAAGGGTGAGAAAGAGACGGGAGGCACAATAAAAAACCTGGTGATAATATCTTCATCGCACAATGATTACTTACTAAATCTCTTTTTTTCCATCTTCATAAATGCAAGGATATTCCTTTCTTGTATTTTATACTTTCGAAAACACATTGGTCCTGTAATGGTTATTTGGTATTTGTGATTCTAATTTTATTTCTGAATTTCTTTTTCATACATAAATGAAGTACAAACTCAATTGAACAGACAAATTGAGCACAGTATAAATTGAATCTGACAATTAAAGCAAATAAATGATTAATTCAAAGATTCAACTTTTTCCCCTGATACAATTCAAAATGAAAATAAACTATTTTGTGCATACATTTATGCAAACATAAGTCACAATATATATCTTGCTCAAAGACAAATTAGGCAATTCTTGATGTACAGAAATTCAGGAGACCATCGTCATAAGCAAGCGCTTGACGAGGACAATGGCCTCAGAAATGATTGTCTAAACAGTACAACATTGTAAGAATATAACATAAAATAAGTCACCACTCACTGAGTGGCGATAAGGAAAAAGGGAAGGGAAGAATGAGGGGAAATTTCCTTCCTTCCTGTAGGAGGGTCATTTACGCTGCCAGTAAGGTATTACTCCATTTTCAAAGGTTTTGATTTCCACAGTACTTCACGTGTGCACGCTTTCTGACATGGTGAAGTATCCCTCGGGTAACGATTGGCTGTATTCGTTATTCCGAAGGTTAGTTGATCCTTAAAGGAAATCAGATATTTTTTCGAAGGTTCGTGTTCATTATGTCGAAACTCTTTATACCTATAGATGTCCATTAATCCGAAAATTATTTTGTGGCGTTATTCCGTAGGTTCGTGAATCCGAAGGCGAAATTAGGTTCGTTATTCCAAAAGTTAGTTAATCTGAATATGAAAAGCAGGCGCGTATAGTGAACCTCTTTACGGCATTACGAACCGTATTTCGTTTTCGGATGAACGAACCATCGGAATAACGATCCCCCTTTTTTCATTTCTGGATTAACGAACCTCCGGAATAACTAACCTTACTTCACTTTTGGATAAACGAACCTTTGGAATAATCTTATTTCATTTTCGGATTAACGAACCTTCGGAATAACGAACTGCAACCGCTATGTTGCTATCACGACCGTTACTGTATAACATTACGCAGATGCAAATATCATGCAAATGACTTTATTGGAATTTTCTGACAAAATAATGACATCATATGCGTTATATGGGAGGAGAGTGACAACTTCTCATAATGATGTGATGGCGAAGACAGAGAAGGCTAATAACAGGAATGAAAAAAAAAAAATTCAAATACAGCAGAATAATTCACCAGGAGTGATCCCTATTAATTCTGTATAAAATATTGCTCTTATTCATTCACTATATAATCTTTTCCAGTTCATGCACATCACGAGATGTCAGCTTGAAAATACTCGTAATTATTTTTTATATATGGTTGACGAAGTTGAACTCCTTACAAAACCCATTCGTCGGGAGGCTGGATGTGATTTCTTTCAGAAAGGGAGAGGAATGCCAAGTGTTTGGGTAGCTTCTTTGGGTGTCACCAAAATGCATTATTTCGTATCTCTTTTGATTTGATTTGGTTGGTTGATTGATTGATTATTTGATTTATTTTTTTTTCTCTCAGACTATAATAACTTGCGAGAATACGATCAATTCACGTTCCTATCTCATGGCTCATTTTTTAAGGCCTCTAAGCCTCTGACACGGAAAGAATTTCAGTAACAGTGGCGAATCCAGGCAGGGATGCACCGTGCGCGCCCCTTTATTATTTTTTTTTAAACAAAAGAAATAAAAAGAAAAAATGGGGGTGGGGTGAGGTGCGTGCACCCCCTTTAATTTTGTGTAGGCGCCCCTCTTCACGGAATTCCTACTTATGGACAAACTTCACAGAATACCCACATGATAGCAACGGGAATTTTACTTTCATAAAAAAAATTACTGTCATGAAAAATGTCTTTCCCCTGTTATGACGCATTTTCCGTACCAATGATTTTACATAAGGACCTGTCATGGTATTGGTATTGTTATAGAACTTTTCGTTATCAAGTTGTTCCGGTGTCAACAAAACACTGTGCTTGTGTGTATCAATGAGTGTTTATTCATGAATTGTCATTTTTTTTTTTTCATATCAAATCTGTCTATCGAAGCTATCTACCCTTTAATACCACAATGTGGAAGTGCTAATTGCTCTTGAGGAAATTGATTTTCCTCTATTACTTCTAGAATGAAGCGTTTCAAGGATTTTCGCTGTAACAGTTTCCGGTTTCACCAGTTGAGTGTACTTCTGATGATAGATAGCTATCGCTTATTAAATCACACTATAGTGATCACCAAACGAGTAATATGCCTTATGAGGATAAAAACATGTAACCCTCGTCCATTCAAGCCAAATGATCCATGTGTCCACTACATAAAGAAAAAAAAAAGTTGGACGTTGCGCCTGTGACTGCAGAGAGCAATGTCACACTGGGAGCATCTTTAAAGGTGCAAATTTGCATCTTTCGTAAAGGTGCAGGGTGAGATAAAATAAGTCCGTATATGGACTTACTAGTATTTGCATCTGTTCTACTGATGTTAAAGGTGCGTTAATTTCAACCTCCAAGGGTGCAAAATTGCACCCGTATTATATGGCTACAAGTTTGCCCTCTAAAAGTGCACAGTTTCTACACTCACACATACGCACACATACGAACACACGCACACACACACACACACACACACACACACCACACACACACTATACACACAAGTCTGCGTACAAACATACTCAGCGAACAATGTTAGCAATACAGTGCACGCAACACGATGTGATTACATTACATACTTTGAGTTTACAACATACAGCGGCAGCTTTCTCAATGTACACTGAAAACAAATCTTATTAGGGCCTCCATCGAATTATTCATACTTTGACAAACTTTGGCAGAACTGCAGTGTCACTTCATTTGATGGAACAAGAGACATATCAGTACTGATAAAGCACGAGAAGTTCAAATCAAATCTCACTTTTTTTCTTATACATGTACTTCTATACTTTCTTCTATTATCATTAATGGTCTGAAAATTGGCTTAAGTTGAATTGTGTGCGTGTGTGTGTGTGTGTGGTTGTGTGTGTATGTATATATATATACAATGAAAAATCAGAACAATTCTCACACCCAAGTCACGCAGGGGCCTATATGTATACATATTACACTAGTATTTCATTGGACATGACAATTAAGCATTGTCAAGATTTTTTTTTCCAAAAATTCCTGAATCTCGCATTGATCATTGTTACATTTTCTGTTTTTTGTTTTCGTTTTTTTTTTCCGCGGAGGTGGTTAACCATTCATTAGACTGAAAAAAAAAAAACCTGGAAAAAAAGTGCAAATGTCAGTATGTACCGTTACGATAATCGATTACTACCCAACTACACCGGTCAGCTTACAGATACCTTCATAATTATTGGTATAATGTATCCTCTTAAGAGGATCGACTCGTTTCATTTATTCATTTATTTTTTTCAGTTCCAACAGAAACATAGAAACATTCTACAGAAATTTCAGCATAATACATAATAAAGGATAAGTTTATAAAATATTGTAAGTATACAGAAATGCTGGAAATGGGGAGGAATGCTAAAAAGCAGTCCTTAGAACAATTACAAGTACAAAAGTACAATTATGTTACTAATAGTATGATATTAATACGTACATGTCATGCATGCAGTAGTGATAGCTTGTATGTAGTTGTAGGTAATTATACATGCTATGCATGTTTGTATATATATATATTATATATATATATATATATATATATATATATATATATATATATATATATATATATATATAGACGATGAAGACAAACAAGTTGACATAGTGCATTAGAATCCAACTTCATTTATTTGTAAATCTCTGTGTTCTTATATATATATATATATATATATATATATATATATATATATATATATATTCTTTTATTTATTTATTCATTATTCATTCATTTTATCATTTATATATATTCATATACACTCTAAAAACACAAATGTTGAATTAGCATTTAAAAGGGCCGAGGGGTGACAACATTTTCAAAGTGTTGGTTTTCCTGCTAGATTCAACAATTAAAATGTTATTTTAAAAGTTGGATGCAACACTTCAAAAAATGCTGTCACTCCTCGGCCCTTTTAAATGTTGAATCAACATTTGCGTTTTTAGAGTGTATTCATTCGATCGTATAGCACGGTGTGTCGAGTCGATACCGTTTCATGGCATTCAGGGCAAGATGAGCATCTGGAGACTGCCTTATCTTTCATATTCTGTCTGTCGTTCTTCGCTACCACTTCAGGCGTGCCCCAAAGGGACGGTGTATACAACAATTTCCAAGGTACATGTATATGCGGGACCGACCTCCTTGGTACACTGCAAAAAGTCCGGTGTTAAATATGAAACACCGAGCTGGTGTTAAATTTCCAGTGCTCGTTCATGGTATTAGATTACCACCTCTGGGTGTCATTTCAAAATATAAAATTGTTTTTTTGATAGTTTCTTAGTTACTAAATTCCTTGTTAATTCTGTACTTCAACAAGACGATGAAGAATTTTCCGATAAAGTACTTGATTTTTGAAAAAATGTGTAAACACATTTACACCACAGTATCCCACCAGTTGGTGTGATCTCCTATTGAAGCTGGACGGGTGTTATACCATTGAAATTAACACCACCAATATCAAATCAACACCATGCGGTGTCATTAATGAATTAAGTCCAGCGCAGTGTCAAAATATCACCAGCTACAGTGTCAAATTAACACCACGAAGTGCCAGGTGAACACTTTTTAACACCGTCACAATACATTTTCTACACCTGTGGGTGTGGTCCTCTATTGAAGATTGATCGGTGTTAGATTTAACACCCATGGTGTTAAATCTAACACCGATGGTGTTAAATCTAACACCGATGTTTTTACAGTGTATGGGCCAAACCACTTTACTGGTTTAGTGCCTTGTCGTTGTATTCGATTCCAGTCTGTGCGTAGTTACAGCATGGAACTACACCATTGTACGGTACCTGTATGCACTGCAGTGTACGGTAGCTCTATGGTGACAGTGTGACACGCGTAGAGAATTTTACAAGAAAGCATAATGTACGTCCCGATATCACACACACTTGGCTTGCTTTCGCATCCAGAGTGGCAATAAAGGAGAAGTGAGAGTGATACCATGTTAAGATGAACCATATAGGTGTTAAATCACATCAATTATCATCTATAATTAGGGACCATGAAGGTCGTAAAAACTACCACTCGGCACTCGGAAAGAATGAGATGGCTTATTGTTCCAGCTGATGATAAATTCCTTTATCAAATTGCGAAATACTGCTATAAACTTTCATACACTTTCCAATATATTTCAAGTTCAACAGTCTCCTATATATCTATCTGTATCTATCTATCTATCTATCTATCTATCTATCTATCTATCTATCTATCTATCTATCTACATGTATCTATCTTTCTATCTATCTATCTATCTATCTATCTACATGTATCTATCTTTCTATCTATCTATCTATCTATCTATCTATCTATCTATCTATCTATCTATCTATGTATATCTATCTAGCAATCTATCTATCTATCTATCTATCTATCTATCTATCTATCTATCTGTCTATATCTATCTAGCAATCTATCTATCTATCTATCTATCTATCTATCTATCTATCTATCTATCTATATCTATAGTAATCTATCTATCTATCTATCTATCTATCTATCTATCTATCTATCTATCTATATCTATAGTAATCTATCTATCTATCTATCTATCTATCTATCTATCTATCTATCTATCTATCTATATCTAAACATTCATAAAGATGATTAAACAGCAATAACCAAACTTTCTCGTGTTCTCTTTGTTTGCCTGGCTGCCTTCCGTTACCCCTTTTTTTTTCTTTCTCCATTTCTCTCATTGTGCATCTCTACCACTCACCCACTCATAAAATCAACCAAGTGGTCAATAGTTTTGTCTCTTTCAGTTTGTCGATCCACTATACCCCACCTGTTTTTCTATCCCTCCGCATATTGATATATCTATACATATTACTATCTGCCTATCATTCATCTAAAAAAACAACAACAAAAAACATGTATAGTTTCTCTCCTCAATACTCATGTCAAACGAGGACTGTTGACACGGGACTAACAAAACACGATCAAACATAAGAATGTCGTATGATAAATATATGAACTATTGTACCCTTATGAATCTGATTCCCTTTCCTAATAGGGCCTATTATCTACCTTTACTATCTTTACTTCGAGTTTCTGGTTTGTTTTGTTTTGTTCTGTCTTTGTGCCCTTTGTGCATGAATACATCAATATGCGTCAATAAGTTACTTTTACCAGAGAATACTTGGAGAAAGACTACAACAAAAATGTCCCAGTCTTTTGGTCTCAGTTCATTCCCTTTAAAAGATGACCTCAATAATTTGTTGGAATGATTTGATGTCCCAAACCACTTGGTATCTATAATACCTTTAAAGAATGCGCGAGACTGTTAGATACATGCATGTATCATCTCCTAAATGTTAATTATTGTCATGTAAACAAACAACACACGTGTATTAATTTTCTATAGCGGAAGTAGGAATAGTGTCCCAATATTACTGAATGGTCTGAAACTAGACTAGGACGTGTTACATGGTCACACTAGAGTTTCTCTTGTGTGTGTGGGGGGGGGGGGGGATTTCCTTATATACTTTCGTCACGGTGAGTGATTTGGACTTTAACCATGCATCTATTATGTTAAGTAGCTCCATGATTTATACATCGCTCATTCATCGATGAGCGGAACGTGCTGTTAAGTATACTCAATCTACTTCTGTACGGCGTTTATATTATGAGCACATGATTGCTACAGGTAAGTCTACCTGTTAAAAGCAGCTGCATTAATAGTTGTCGAGTTTGTTCGATACTTCTTGTCGAGTTCGAGTCTGGCTTCGAGCACTATGTTTCTCGAAAGAGGGCAGGCCCTGCTGTGGGGAGTGTTTGCTGTCGCCTTGTGGAGGGGTTCGGTCGAGGCCAGGCCTAGCGGAGAACTGCGAGCCGTCGACCCGGTGCGAAAGGTAGGACCGGGATCTACTTCTTACCCGTGCCTATTGTTAAACAAACGGTTTGGATTATTATCCTATTCGTTATATCTGATCGATTCTAGTTATTGATTTCATTTCATTTTATTTCATTTGATTTGATTTGATTTGATTTGATTTCATTTGATATGATTTGATTTGATTCAATTTTAATTATTTATTTATTCTCTGATGACATTGCCTAGTTATGATTCCTTATTTTCAGCGATATTATCAAAAGTTATGATATATAACAAGGTGTTACACACTATGGGCATTCCTATAATTTCAAAAATTTTCATTACACACACACACACACACACACATCTACGACATGATTGCGTGTGTTATGAATTTCCATTTAATTGTTGCCAACAATAAACAAAAAGCTTGGCTCTTTGGTAACCGATGATAGCATAGCATTATAAGGTATTATTTGTCATTGGAAGCAGTGATTTAAAAGACGTTCGAGTTATCATATTAATTTTGATGCATGTGTGCAGGTCAGTTTTATCACAGAACATCATACCTTTTCACGTGCCACTTTGTTCAGGTACGTTGTAGTGTGCGATTAGTTTCTCATCCCAGTTTTTTGTATTGGAAAGTGGCAATAAAACTGCTTTACCAGTCTTTTTGCATTTGCTGTTAGCAGTACATCGTATCAGGAGAAATTGCAACTGCTTGATGTGCATTTTTAGTCTGACATCCTGTATCAACAGGACCCCGTTTATTTGGTATACTAGTAGGCTACTCGCGTTATGAGTCCAAGCTAACGTGAAACTACCTTGAACACCTCTGATACAAGAAATTTGTGTACGTGTGTGTGTGTGTGTGTGTGTGTGTGTGTGCGCGCGCGCGTACGTGTGTTTTAACTCAATGATCTTATTGAAGAATTTCAGTAATGATTTCAATTTAAAGGGTGAGTACAGTTCTGGTTGAGGTGAGGATTTAGCTTTTAACGTTTTGTGAGATATTCAGAAACCACTCTATGAGATGTCAAGGAGCATGTAATTCTAAGGGGTATCAAAAGTTTGATGAAAATCAGTTTTGAAATGGCTGAGATATCCAAAAGCAACGTGAAACAAAGAGATCCTAATAAAAGGCGTGGCCTGTCGCCTTTCATGATTGTCACTTTTTTTGATATCTCAGCCCATCTGAAAACCAATTTTCATCAAATAAACATTGAATCCTTCTTAAAATTACTTGCTCTTTCATATTTCATAAGAGGTTTCTCATTATCTCACTTAGGAATATTCAAAACATGAATCCCCACCTCAACCAGTACTGTACAGTCCCTTTAAGTATAAAAAATCTCATTAAGAATTTAAAATTCCATAACTTCCGTATTTCCCAGTTTCCCTTCCTCCGTGAAACATGAAACTAGAAGATTAATATCAAATTGCTGCTCTTCATTATTTGACAAAATCAATATCTAGCTGTAAGGTATCCAGTTGAAAGAGGAGTTCCCCTTTGCTGCAAACAATGGCGAGATTTCAGCGGTATTTTGTGGGCATAATACTCATAGTACAATGTTTTTGTGTTCTGTTGTTCCTGATTGTACAAAGGTTAAGTTTTATTGTCCCGAAAAATGGATGGTTGTAATCCACGGGACTTTTTGGAGCGGTGTAATCGTGATTAAGCAGTCTGAAAAGAATGTCCCGTCACTGCACGTTGTGATTGTAAACACACCTTGGTTTAATCTTGTGACTCGCCGCATCCTTTTCATTACAGTCCCGAAATTGCCCTGTCACCAACTATGTTATGTTAAAAAGCGGAACTTCACGGTTTTCATATATATAACGATTGTGTGGACTATGCAGTAAACTTGTAGAATGCGTAACACTCCTGTAAAATGAGCGTGAAAAGTTTAGGGAAAGTTCCAAGCTGACTGAATATAAAGACTTGACCACATTGCACAGTCACAGCGGCTCCAAGCAAGCAAGGGTATTATATAGCGTCCTTGGGGAAACGGATTATATAACATCAGCAGCAAAAATCACGAATTGGGAAATTCCCTGTTTGAGCGTATCCATTACGTCATTGCAGGTCTCGTAAATGGCGTCAAGATTGTTTTTGCATTGTTTTGATTTTTTTTTTTATCGTTGTGGTCGAGCATGGGTCGAGTAAGCAGTTGACCGTCGTAGCGATGGATCATTGTTAGATTTTTGTCGTTGCTGTTGCTCGCAGTGTGCATACTGAGTATGTTAAATACAATATGGCAGCGAACAACACAGTAGGCCTTTTAGAGGAAATATAAAAATGTGACATGAAATCTGAAAGTCACACAAAAGAATGAGAAAGAACCAGGGAAAGAGGGAGGGAGGAAGGAGGGAGGAAGGGGGAGGGGAGATAGTTGGAGGAACAAGGAAAGTTACACAATGTATTGTAGATTGAAAATTTTGAGAAATAGGAGTGGTAGGAGGAGAAAGTACAGAGAAGAAAAGAGATAGCGTTTAAAGGGATCGTATAGTTTTGGTTGAGACCTTATTTCAGATTTCTAACAGTATTTGGTGAGATAATGAGAAACCTCTTATGAAATATGAAAGAGCATGTAATTCTATGATGAATTCAATGTTTATTTTATGAAAATTGTTTTTGAAATGGCCTAGATATCCAAAAAAAGAGCTATTCTAATAAAATGTGCATGGACCCACACTTTATTACGATCGCTTTGTTTTACTTTGTTTTTGGATGTTTCAGTCATTCCAAGCCCGATTTTCATCAAATAAACTTTGAATTCCTCTTAAAATGTTATGCTCTGTACTCTTTCACAAGTGTTTTCTTGGTATCTCGCAAAAAGTTAAAAGCCCAATTCTCATCTCCACCAATACTGTACCATCCCTTTAAATCAGTGTCCCATTTGATTTGCCTTCTTGACTTCATGTCATTTCAATTTTATTGTAATATTTCTCAATGAAAAATGCATGAAATATCGCACTGGATAAAAATAATGATACATGATATCCAACTGGGAAGAACAGTAGAAAATTTATTGCAAATATGTAGAACATGGTGCATTATAGAATATTGCAAACATATATAGAAAATATATAGAACATGATTGCAACTTACATCAATATTCATGCAAAACAATAATTAAACATGAACTTTTTTTCACAGCTTTTTTATTCTTTGTCAGACTTTATGGAAATATTGTATACTCTGCTTGTTTGATTTCTCTTTATTTATTGTAGTCCATTTGAAAAATTGTTCGCGAAGGATAAAGCATGCATCTCCTTGAATCTTATTCATATAAAAGTACTGATGTAAAGTCATGCAGGAAGACAGCAATGTGTGACTCTTTTGACTTGCGTAACTTTTTTTTTCCATGTCCGGTTTTGATGAAACTTTCACGTATGTTTTTTGTTTGTTTTCTTTTTAATTTTACTGTGGTTAAAATGAAGACGAAGTTGAATTTATTTTCAATGACTTGAGCACAAGCGGCGTCACAGTCACGTGGTTCAAGGTGGCCAATAGAATGCGCCAGGTGACTCACACGCTATGATAACTTTGTTTTTTTTTTCCCCATCAAATGCGATATACAGAGTAATATGCTGCTTAATCACCTTCTTCTGTTGTTTTTGTTGACGTTGTTTTCCACATGTAAATTGGATCTAATATTGCGAGTGGTTAACCTGCCGCCTCAAGACATGGTAAAGTTATATTAAAGACATCGCCGTTTTTGTTTTGTTTTGTTATTTAGTTTTCGGCTTATCAAGATATCGTTTACTTTAGCTTCCGTTACTGCATCTATTTCGGTCAACCTATGATAAAGTAATGATTTCAGGCTCATGTGTTTAAAACAGAAAGTCAACGTTTTTTTTTTTCTCTCTCTCTCTTTGTTCGCTTATTATTATTTTTTTTTACACAGTTTATGATGAAGGATGCCTCAAGTGCCGATGGTGAGTGTCGTACATTATTGTTACACTTTTCTACCTCTACATCTATCTGTAAAATTGATTCTATCTATCATCTAGCGAATTCTTGTGGAAAAGGCGGGTATCTGTTGCACTCAAACTCATTCACGTTTTCTATATTTTAACAGATTTCCATTCAGTTATAGAGACAGACATAAAGGGAGAGAGAAGGAGTGAAATAAGCCATGTTTTTAGCGGATCAGTCTAGTCTTTTCCATAGCTTTATTTACTTTTAAATGGCATTTTTGCAAAGTATGCATTGCTTCTCTTCAACAAGCGTGTACTATAGGCCTACATTATATTAATTCTGTATATAATTGCAATATACTTTATAACTTATATTTCTTTACTTCTTCACGTGTATATACGTTGTATCATTATGTTGCATTTTGTTCGATGGAAATAAAGTGATTGGATTAAGATAAATCTATATAGAATCTCACCCCCCCCCCATCCCCACTCTCACGCACCTCCACGCTAACCCCACTATCTTGTACCTATCGACAGAGAGGACGGCGTGTCCGATCATAGTTCCCCGTAGGGTGTGGGGCGCCAGACCGCCAAAGTCCCGCCAGGACATGGCGACTCCAGTGCCGTTCGTCGTCTTACATCACACCTACATGGACGAGTGTTTCAACCTGGATGACTGCTGCAAGATGATGAGAGAAATACAGGTAGAGAAATCCACAGGAAAATACACACACTCACACACACACACACACGCACACACACACACACACACACACACACACACGCACACACACACACACACACAAAAGTTCGGAGAGTGTAAGCCTATGTATTCCAATCTTAAATTAATTCACAATGGCTGAAGTGAATAAGAACATATGCTCTTTTTTTTTCCGCCGAAAAGTCAAAAATACTTGCCACACAATTTTGGAATATGCAGTCATTATTGCGCTTCTGCTTGAGATCGGAGAATATTCCAAATATTAATTCATTTGCTAAGGCTGAAGTGAATAAAAACGTCTGTTCTTTCTTTTTTCTGTTTTTTTTTTTTCTGCCAAGAAACCAGAAATGTTCGCCGTACGAATGAATGAATATTCCGCTTTTGCAATGAGAAACGCGAACTTCGTGATGACAAAGATGATAATGCTGGTGATGGTGATGGGGGTGATGATGATGATGATGATGACGAGATATTGATTTACCAATCTTATTCGCTTTCTACTGCTGCAGGATTTGCACATGGATGACCGTGGCTGGGATGACATCGCCTACTCCTTTCTGGTTGGCGAAGATGGCCGAGTGTACGAGGGACGAGGTTGGGACACGGTGGGCAGTCACGCTCCGTGGTACAACTTTAGATCAATAGGCAAGTATATACAAGTACATGAATAAATTATACAAAATATAAATGTTATGCATAACACGGGATGTCTAGTGGTGCAGTGAATACAAAGGAACAAATGATTCACTTACTTCCTTCATTATTTGATTACTAGCTATCTATTTTTACGCTTATGAATTACCCTTTGGTGCTGTGTGACCTTTAGAATTTGACTTTTCAATGTTATTATAATCTTTGGTTAAAAAAAACACAACAACAACTGAGGTCATCTTTAAACCAAATGACTAGAGAATCGACTTAAAGGACAAGTTCACCTTCATTAACATAAGGATTGAGAGAATGTAGCAATATTAGCAGAACACATCATTGAATGTTTGAGGAAAATCGGACAATCCGTTCAAAAGTTATGAATTTTTGAAGTTTTTGTGCAGTCACCGCTGGATGAGAAGACTACTGCAGTATGATTTTAATTTAAGATTTAAATGTTAAGCGCTTAGAAACTACTGTAATAAGCGATATATAAATGTACATTATTATTATTATTATTATTATTATTATTATTACATGCGTACAACAATATAAGGAAAATATAAAGAGAATTTCACAAAATTTCATCTTTTGAAAAAAAGTACACATTCCCTTGACTCGTCACTGACATATGTTATGGGTAATATTATTCCCATTATCTTTAGAAAGAGGCAAGTCAAGTGCTCTTTTATTATGCGAAAAAAGTGAAAATATGTATGTTGAATTTTCTTTACATTTTTCTTTATACTGTTGTACTCATATGACATCAGGAGCCTTAGTAGTCTCCTCATCCAGCGGTTCCAACACAAAAATGTTAAAAATTCATAACTTTTGCATCAATTGTCCAATTTCCCTCAAACTTTCACTGATGTGTTCTACTAATATTGCTGCATTCTCTCAATCCTTTATGAAGGTGAACTTGTCCTTTAAGGCACAAAGTATCGGTGTATCTGCATGTTGGGATAAAAATGAATGGCTCAAAACTGTTAAGTATCTACCTCGATGGCTCTTATTGCATGTGCCGTAAATACTGTGTTCAAGTATAATGATCTTATGTTGGAAAACACAAGCAGGAAAGCCGTAGAATATGCTTGGATGTATCAAATCATTTCCCAATAAAAAAAATTCCACCAATGTATACAGATGCGGTGACTTTGTGTTCCATTCTGCCGTTGCTATGGTAATTGCTTTTCTGTCCTGGTTGTTTCCTGATGTATCTCTATAAATCACTGTGCGGAAACTTTATACTCCACATTGATATCGACACCGGATCCCTGCAGCAATGGCGAATTTTGTTTTCTTTGCCGTTCATTATTCATTACATACCATGATCATGTCGGAAGGACTGTTAATCGAGTCTGTATCCGAAAGTTATCGCAAAACAACATTTTGCAGGCATGACATATGACTTTTTGTCTAATAAATCTTCTCTTGTAAATTTCACTTTGACGTGACAGGAATATCCATCATGGGTAACTACACTGCCAAACTTCCCAACAAACAGGCGATCAGTGCGTTCCAGTCTATCGTATCATGTGCAATCGAGAAGTGAGTACGTAGGGGGGGGGGGGGGGGGGGGGTTAATTTTCTGTTGTCTTTGTTTATTTTTTTCTCGTTGACAATAATATTAATTTCAGAAAATTGAGGAAAAATTTTACTTCATTGACTTTAATAAAGAGTGTGAAGACAAACAACAGAGAAAGCTTTATCAAAACCTTCAAAAGAACAGGTTCGTTGAATTTTCAAATTCCACGTGTATTAACGAAACAGTCCAATGGGTCACATTTACATGATTATGCAAATGAGATTAGGCTATGACGTCACGCATCAAGATCTTCCATTGATTTCCATCACCAATCAGTGTGCATTCTCTTGAAATAATGGAGTAACTATAAATCCTCTTTGAAAATCGTCCATTCCCATTTTCAGAACTCTTAATTATCTGATGCGTAGAGTAATACATGTATTTTCCGTTTGTGAATAGTTGATTTAATCCCGGATTTGCATGCAAATGAGACGCCTGTGATATCATGGCATTGTGGCTATATAAATGTACTCTTAGATAGCAACAAATATCATTTTTTTATTATCCACCGATAAATAATCATTCGTGTTATCCACATTATTCTTATTGTTATCATTATTAGTGGAAAACTGAGCAAAGAAAATGGGATTCGGAATCCCATTTTCTTTGCTCAATTTTCCACTAATAAATAAGTTTTATTTCCGGTCAGTTTTTCTGTTTGTTACATTATCATTGTTATCAAAATCATTACTATCATTAGCATGCTATTATTATTATTATCATTATTATTACTATTATTATTATTATTATTATTATTATTATTATTATTATTATTATCATTATTATTGTTATTATCATTATTATTATTATTATTATTATTATTATTATTATTATTATTATTATTATCATTATTATTATTATTATTATCATTATTATTATCATTATTATTATTATCATCATTATTATTGTTATCATTATTATTATTATTATCATTATTATTGTTGTTATTATCATTATCATTATAATGATCACAATAATCATCATCATTATCATCACCATAGATCTCATGATGATGATGATGATTAGCATTGTTGTCATCGACATCATCATAAACATTCCAAGACATGCTCTTCTTATTCTCTGCTAACGCAGCAATAAACTGAATGCAAACTACACCCTCTACGGTCACCGTCAAGCAACACCTCTTCGGACGTGCCCGGGCGAGGCGCTCTTCGAGGCGATGTGGTCTTGGCCACATTGGGTATGTAGGATTAATAGGGTAACCACATTGGGTATTGAGGATGAAAGTGTAATGCCAGCCGCAAACCCTAACTGACTCTTATGAATATAGTAAAACAAGAACAAAACGACCAGTGATAATTCATAAGACTCCGGTACTCCGATATGAAATAAGAAAGCTTATTAGCAAGCCTTTAATATTGCACAAAGATCTTGCCAAAGCCACACATTATGCAATCCCATAAAGAGAAGCGAACTGAAATCTAAGTTACTACACCACCCCACCATCAATAAATATGTTGACTGTTGATTGTCTGTAGCAAATATCAAATTTTGGCATGTCATTATGGTGCGCGTATAGCCTTTTTGACAAGGCCCTCTCGCAGTTTGATGGCTATGTAAAGGACGAGCGAAGCGAGCCCAGCCGAGCGCGATGATTTCGCACTCACCTGTTCTTGCTTCGTTCGCCCCCGTTCGCTCACCACCAAACAGTGAGAGGGCCTTGGCAAAAGGCTAGGTGCGACACGAGTGCTCCATGCAATTTTTCACGCTCTATAACCAGACATCTTTATTTCCTCTCATTGTTGACTCTTACAGCAAGCTGGTGATCACTTCCCGCCAAAGAAGACAGGGAACGAACTTGAAGATGTCCATGCCCCTGAGATGAACAAACAATCTGAAGAGAATGAAATTCCTGTCAAGATGAGAACCTTTTAAACTCTACTCGACTTTATGGTCTCGACATGAGCCATATAGAAGTACAGCTTCTAGCAGCATGTTTAGTTGACATTAGCTATTCTAAGCATGCACCTAATGAGAATTCACTATAACATTGAGTGAATCAAATACTGTGTCTTGATAACCAAAGAAGCCCAAAGCTCTTGCGTTTTTTTTTATAGCTATTATAATCATTTATATATAGTTCATTTCTTATTTTGTTTTGTTTTTGCTATTCATATCTTTCCTGCGGGCAGGCGGGCTTGATAAAAATGTTTTCTGTGTAACTTGTAATGAATGTATAGATTTTATATTCTTCCCTGTTTTGCATTCTGAGTAGTTCAGACGACCAGTTTGAGTAAAGAGTCGACTGCAATATTAGCTTCGATCGGAATATGCAGCAAGTCCTCTCTTTTGTTTCAAGAGGAATAATTCTGTTAATGAAATGATGACAATGATGATGACAGTAATATTGTTGCCAAATGTTGACAGCTAATAAATTGTACTATCATTAAACAAAATGAACCATCCTATTCAACGCGCGCCCTTTCGGAATGCCTGATCATGTTTATTGCGACTGGGACATCTGACAAAAATCGAACTGATTAACCCTTTTTAATACCTCTTTCCTCAAAATTAAAGGAGGAAAGTTAATGGAAATATACTTTATGACTTTCTTAAGACATTATCTCAACAAGGATTTTGTTGGCTATTGAATTTATTTTCAAAATAAACAAACAGAGCAGAAGAATCTCAGTACTTTACTAAAAACACCTTCGAACATCATGAACACGATAGAACGGTAACTGATCAACCTTTTCGTTTATATATCCTCAAAGCAGAAAAAGACACGTAACGGAGCAGACTTGATTACTTTCTTTACGGTAAAAGAAGATTTTATGAGCTCTTGAACTAATATGCAGAACAACAACTCCAAAAACACACAAACAGAACAGATGACTTTCAGTACTACCGAAATCACCTTCGAACCTCGCTTCGAACAGGATAGAATGGCAACTGATCAACTTTGTCGCCTATAACCGCAGAATTTAGAGGGGGCTGTCAATGGAAAAGACTCGATGACTTTCTTTATAGATAAAGAAGATTTTATGAGCTGTTTGATTAATTTGCAAAACCAACCAACCAACCAACCAACCAACCAACCAACCAACCAACCAACCAACCAACAAGCAAACAAACAGAACAGACGAAACTTAGTGCTTTATCCCCACCCCCACCCCCCCCCCAAAAAAAAAAACAAAAAACAAAAAAAAAACAAAAAAAAACTCGAACATGTTAGATCGGTTGCTACACAATAACGAAGGACGGGCCCCAATTCGGAAACCTACATTTAACCATTTGGCTTCCGGAGGTTTCGTGCAACGTCAGGCTCTACTTTCTGAAGCAAGCACGAAATACAGGGAAACGTCTTTCAACGAGGACTTTTAGACCATGTCAGTTACATACTCGTTATTATACGGTTATATCAGGTTTATCACTGAATCAGGGTAAACAAAAAAAAAAAAAAAAAAAAACCAAACCAAACAAACAACGAAACAAAGACTTATAGGACCTGCAACAAAATCACATTGATTTAAGATGGTTTTGTTAAAACCGACCCCTTTTGTAAAGCGGTTCTAATAAATTTCCAAGGGTTAAGATTATTTCTTGACGTAATGGAGGAGATGACATGCATACTACGCTGAAATATTGTACACTTGCGCGCGCATGCGTGAAGAGGGGCAGCAGGTGGATCTGAGATTTTGCGAGAGGAATAGTCGCGGGAGGATCAGTGAGCACGGGCATTCAAACAGTAATAAGACAAGAGTCATTAGTTCGAACTGCCATTTTTGAAGATACACGTACACTTGTATACATATCCAGTCACTTTCCAGCGCCCATACAACATAATCAGATGATTATTATACTAGATATACTAGTAGTGTTATTTTTTGCATAAATTATTTGCATAATAGAGTGCTGCTTTTTTTGGACTGGTTTAGGATACATGTAATGTCGTTATTGATAAGTAGTTCAATTCGATAAAAATAAACACGCCTATCAATGCCAAAACTAAGACTGAACAGTCATATTTATGTATACATGTAATTGTGTTTCCTTTTTTTTTTCTCTCTCCTCTGACCGTCAGCAACAGCTACCAACATGTAACCAGTTTTTCAAATTCTAATACACTAGTGCTCAAAGCAAACTGAGTCTTGAATCGTATTAATAGTGTTGGAATATTTCAAAAATATGCATATACATGTAATTATGGCTGTATATATATATATATATATATATATATATAATGTGTGTGTGTATATTATGCATGTAGGTACGCATATCTGAATAAAGCCAAGAATACATCTGTAATAATGTGTATATGATTGTGTGTTGAACTTATTGCCAGGGATGTGTTTGGAAAACATACATGTCAGCCACCTATAGATACAAATCAAACAATACATTTGTATTGTCAAAAAAAAAAAATATGTTCAGTTATAGGCCATCTAAGCAACTAATACAATGTTATCTTTTACTTTCTTTTTTTATTTACATAAGCTATATAACTCCTCATATGAAAAAAAAAAAGAGAAAGAATTTAATACTGTTGTTGTGCAAGGTATTTTGTGAAAATGTATGTTCCATCAAATCACACAGAACAAGAAGTGGATACGGCACAGGTTTTTGTAAAAGAGTAAATAATCAATTTATTAAGACGTTATAGCTTTTATAGTCAATTAAATATAAAGAGGGAATTAGCATGTACATGTTTGCACTAAACTTTACTAGTATCCATGGTTACTGTACATTTCTTATGGGACATATACAGACTTTGCATAAGACGGGGAAGTAGTCGCAAACATATACATATATTACAATTATTTCTCTTGTGTGTGTCAAGATGCTTCTTTACAATAACACTTTGTACACTTACACACATTTGCAGGAACAGATAAAATTCTTGACAAACAAGTAAAAGTACAGTTCCAAGAATAATCCTAACCTCACAAATGTTTGGATATAGATTCCCCAGACATAATCTCTATAACATTAATAACCACATTACTCTTTTTTTTAAACTGATTTGCGTATGCTAAATTTGATGTTTAATTAAAGAATCAGTGGAAACCAGCAGAATAATGCATTTACTCATGTCTTCAATATGAAAAATCTGAGCTACATGGTCGTGCATGTTACTGGTGATTCTCCATTAAGTTTGTTGTTTAACAAATATGAACCCACGGTGAAGGGACAGTATTTTTTTTAGTATGTATGTATAGGGGAAAGGGGGGTTGTTACTGTCTAGATGTGATTTGAAAGGGTGAACTCTCACCACCTTAACCATAACAAAGTCACATACACTAAACCAAAAACAAAAACAAATATGCAAGAAAGATGATTTGACCTCCCCCCCCCAAAAAAAAAAAAAATAAAATAAAATAAACACAAAAAAGCAAAAAAAAAAAAAAAAAAACCAAACAAACAATAATCTTGTATGTGTTAAAAAAATTGATACCTTAGCTACCACTCACAAAGATTCAAACTTTGGAATGGGGGAGGGGGAGGGGGTTGAGCAAGTTGCCCACGTCCTATTCATTTCTTTGGTGTGTTTTTGGAAATTGAAGTGGTACAAATTACAAAGCACTGGACACACTGGCAAAGAGTCGAATCCCAATACCAGTGCACCAAAAAAAAAAAAAAAAAAAAAAAAAAATTAAAGAAAAAAATCATAAATTGCCTAAGGGGCAATATTAAACAAAGCATTGCCACAGAACACATTGTCAAAAAGGGTTGGTAAGATTCCAGAAGGTAAAAAAAAGAAGAAAAGAAAATTGCACTGGGCATACTGTACTGTCATAGAGCACTAATGTGACTCCTTGGTACGAATATATTGTGCTGCAATTTACATCTGCTGATGACTTGTACCAGCAGGTGCACTTTTAACACAAGAAAGCATCACAAAACAGAACAAAGCAAAACATTAAAAAAAGAGAAACAAGTACAACTTGGCTTTGACAGCATACATGACTACCCACTTATGGAAATTACTTACCAAAAGCATGACCTCACTTGTATGTCTTTATACAATTCTCAAAATGAACCTCTGGAGGTACAATGTTGTGAAGAAACAGATAGTTAACAACTGAGTCAAGTTCACTCTGAGGTCAAAATAATTCCCAGCTCAGGATAAAAAAAAAAAGTTTTAAAAAGTCTGAAGACACACATGATGCAATCTTGTGAAGATACATGCACCGCTTACCGCTTTAAAGTAAATGAAGTCTAAGGACATGCATTAAAAGCTAATATTAAAACTCTGTTAATAGGGTTGGCAACAGCTACAAAGGTTGTTGTGATAAAAGACAACAACTGAAAAAGAACACTCCCCTGAAAACACAACCTCACTACCCACACGATCACAAAATGTGCAACGTATCCTACATGCTTACTACATTTATTGTGGATTCTCTGTAAATCATGCTTTATTGAGGCTGCCAGGCTATTTTATCATCAATAGACAACTCATAGATTCCACTCTCTTTTCCCAAAATATGATGATTTGAAAAATCTCATGGATTTGAATAAATCTTTCTTGGTCAGCAGCAGCTGACTGCATCATATCTGTTATGGGGGCCTATGTGGTAGGGAGGTTTCAAAATTAGAATTTATTATTAACTAAAATTCTACAAAAACATTGTAACACATGTAATGTCTCCTGCATTCTATGAGCTGCACGCATGAGAAATGATACAGCAAAAATGTAAGGGCTTTTACTTACAATAACACAATGTGTTACACCTAAATCACGGAGAACTTTTCAGTTCAGACCATAGATCTGGTCCTATTCAGAGGATGAAACCTTATCTTTTCTCAAAATACACTCTACTAGAACTACCATCTAATCTGAGCAGCTATACCAGCCCTTTCTGCAAAAATAATGTGTGAAGGCAGGAAAACATGTAGGAAGTACATACGAGGAACATGAAACCTGTGATATTTCATTGTTGTGTCTTTGTAAATATACCACATGATTTTCTCTCTCTCTCTCTCTCTTTTCTTTTTTGTCTTGGGCACCTGCCTATGGAATTACAAAAATACATATGACAATATCAAAATGTAAAGAATATACAAAAATCACACAGCAATGACCTACAAAGCAAAGTAAAATGAAGAGGCACATTTTAACATTTTTTTCCCCCCAATTACTGCAAGGCTGTGTAGGCTTTTAAACCAGTCCAGTGATAAATAGACAAAAAAGTTTAGATTCACCTGTATAAATCTATTGAATGAATGAAGACTTTGCCATGTTTTCTGCATTATTTTCTACAAATCATGCTAAAAAACTCTGGATAGCCATCAACCAATTATGGATATTTCACACGGTCCACACAGGGCTGCTAACCTCTGCATAGCTAAAAGAAATAAAAATGAAAAATAAATAATAACAATAATAATAATAACAAAAATAAGAAAATGCAGATGCACAATAAAAACAAACAAAACAACTCAAACTCATTTTAAAGGCAGAAATAAGAATTTGGTTCAAAACTTGAAAAGTGCATATGCTCAGCAATATCGTCTTTTGGTTCCTAGAGGACTGGAAGGCTAAAAAAAAAAAATGGAATTCAACTTATTGCTTGAATAGACTGGGTGAATTAATCAAAATTACTCATACAAGACTCTGGCAAACACAGCTAGGAACATAATCTTCTTGAAATCGAGTATACATAAGACAGCACACATTTATAAGACATACAATTCCTCGAGACTTAATTTTATCAAAGGCCCATAGAAATGGTAGGCTCCATTACAGACAAACTGCATGCACAGACTATGCAATACACAGCAAAGAAACTGAAATATTTGGCAGACTTTCTGTTCAACTTACAAGTCTCATCCCATCCACAAAGAGATATGAAATATATGCATATAGGCATATGAAATAATAAATCCCCCACAAAAATTGACAAAAAGTGAATGTGTACACTTTGACTACGAGCCTCTGATCCTGGCCATTGTAGAATTTATTCCAAACTCAAACATCATGCATCTTTCTCTCAATCAATATCCCCGTTCCTTGAGCCAGTCCCAATATAATGATGAAAGAACCTCCTGAGCTATTGGATGAAAGCAACCAAAGCAAAGTCTAAACAGGTCGAGAAAGACGGACAGGCCAGTGGACCAACCAATGATACGCGAGCTTGAATACCTCTTGCAATTTTTACGTGGAGGTATGAAAAGATGCAACTTCCTTGCCACTTTGTGCGAGTTTGACATTCATTGATAAAGATAAAAATTCAACCAATCCAAAATAATCTACTGCACTCTCTTACAGTACATAAGGGTAAAGTATATGTATACATAATGTATGTCATAAAATCTTCACATTCTAAACATCGATGACCCATTTCACATGGAGGTTTACAATCATTGTTAAGTTATAATAACTACATTTTGTACCTCCATGAAAGAGCTGATTTTGTTTTTTGTTTTTGTATTTTTTTTTTTTTTTGTCAGCATTGGTTTTTTAGTTTGTCTTGCTAGCAATGTTATTTTGAGAAACTTACAAACACGTTTTGATGACATTTTCAGGATAGGTCTGTTTTAGTCGTACTAAAAGGAAAAGTGAGGTTTTTTGAGGGGATTCAGATCCTGATCCAGATCCACGTTTGTGCCAGTGGCCTTACAGCCTTGGTAGGGGGTTTCACTCTGTGAGTATAATGTACTTACATTTGCAAATCTGTACAGCAACAGCCATGATACAGCAAGTCAGTTTAGGAGTTTATCCTTAATCAGGGCTCCATACTAACTTTTTTTCTCTCTCTGGTGGCCTGTTCCGGCAAATGAAATCTTTAAATTTGAAATTTTTGTGGCTTGAAAAGGAAATGTGGTGGCAAAAAAATACAGGGAAACATAATAATGAATTTTGAGTCTTAGTTTGACGATCAGGCCACCAAAATGTAGCCTTTCTGGAAGTTTGGTGGCCCGGCACCTGCTTTAGTTGTTGCCAAAGTAACTGCAATACTCGCGACTTAGAAAAATGGCAAGCATCTTCATGAACTGGGCCCTCGATGCTTTAAACATCTACCATCATCCTCGAAAGCATACATGAGGCGCCACGGATATCAGTGGACAAACCTTCATTGTTTGACGACGGAATTCAAACATTCTACTTCACTGCAAAGGCTGTGGCTCTCCTCTTCCAACTCTTCATCGATCAACTGAGCATCATCTCACGAAGACATAAAGGCATTTTACAGCAGACACGCACTAGCCGTGGTCAGACTGGCAAAAGATTGAGATGTTTAAGGTCACAAGTCTTCACGATCTGTTATCGTATGGTCACACTGGCAGCCAAACTTCCCAATCTTTGGATCGAGAAGTTTGGGTCATTAGTGCACGTGTGCAAGAGAAGAAGAAAGAATATGCAGTCTGATGGCTAGTGATTGTGACGTAACAATGGACACCTATACATTACAATGGCCTTGTGCTTCTGAGGCATGACCCGAAAACAGGTGCTGGACTGGGCACATGACAAAGATCGTGAAGTTTCAGTTTCTAGCGGTCACACTGGCAAAAGATTGAGAAGTTTGGCGGGGGTGGGGGAAATATCCCTAGTTGGAGTGGGAAGTTTTGCGAGAAGTTTCGCAGGAAGTTTGCGGTCATACTGGCAAAACTTTGAGATCTTAAAGATCGCGATCTTAAAACTTTTTGATCATTTGCCAGTATGGCCGTGCCTAATATCAACTCAAACTTCGTTCAGCTCTGGCAATGAAAAGTAGGCAGGTATTCCCTGAAGTTCAGTGACAGTTTTCTGGACTACTTACAGTTTCTTCTGGCAACAATGTTGGCATTTTGCGAAGGAGAGCAACTATCGTAAACCTGATAATCTTGAGAATACATGTTTAGCTTTAGTCTCCTGTAAGTCACAACAGTTACAGATCTTTATCTCTTTTACTCTAATTTTACACAATGAAACAGCGCATCATTCACCAAGGACGGCTTTTGTAAAGGAAAAATAATTGCACGACACTCTGTTTTACGCTGTTGCCAAAATGCATAAGATGACTTTTTGTTTTGTTTATTGTCGATCTGCTGCTCTCTCACTGAAGTACCCTGACAACCATATTCTCCTGATGTTGGATTCATCTTGAATACGAGATCCTCTCCACAACAGCTGCTACGTGATGGCACAGACATGCAAAACAAATCCACTGCCAGTGGTATTTAGATAAAAACAAAAAGATGAAAAAAATTGTCATATTGATACTACTTGCTGACTTCATATATCATTAATTTCTCAATTTCCCAATGGCGCTGGGGGAAATTTAATACTACGGAAAACCCAAGATAAGAGGAGAAGAAGAAGGAACACTCCGGCAATGCACCTCAGGATCCATAAATGGTTCCCCTACAGGATCTTCTGCAGCAGAGCGTTGGCCAGATCGAACGTCTCGTCTGACACGAGCACGATGTCGTACTTGGCTTTGTAATCCTCCAAGTTGGCTTCAATCTAGAGAAGAGTAAAAAAGATCCAGTCATTCATCATTAACCCGTTGAGGAAGGACTGATTTTGCTGTAATACACACTTCCCATAGACACCTGCCCGAGTATTCTTGGGACTCGTCTTCAACGGATTTAACAATCAAGTAATGAAGTAGACACCAGTTTACATAATGTATACACCATATATTTCGCGAGTCTAAATTTTCGCGAATCAGGAATTCCCGACGATTTCGTGAGTGGCTAAATTCGCGATCGTGGAGTCTTGTACTGAACGGAGAAATGTGCATGCATACGTCACTTTCACATAGGGATCAGAGTCAATATTTTCATGTGTCTTTAATTTTGTGAATAGCACCTGACTTGCGAAATTTGTGAAAATAAAAACCTTGCGAAATATTCGGCGTATACAGTGACCATACTCAGGAAGAAAAAAAAAAAAATCAAACAAACAAAAATCAAAAAGCATGTACAGACAGGCAGACAGTCAATGTTGTCAATCACAGGAACAAAATAATATATAGATTTTTTTTGACATAACGCTGTGGACTATTGAATATGACATACATTTAGTGAGTTTTTAAAATTTTTTGTGTGAATAAGGACTTCTAGACAATATTTTGTGAGTGGTTAAATTCACATTCCTGGAGTACAGTAATGGACGAAGTAATGTACACCTCCATGTTGCATTTGGGTGCCTTCGAGCGCTCTCCTAAAGCGAACTGTACCGTACCGTACCCGCGCCAGAGGAGCGTTCGAACGCTCCTAAAGTGTACCGTACCGTACTGTACCGAGCCAAAAGTGGACCACTTCCCGGTGTGCTCCAAAAGCGTACCAAAGCGTACCAAAAGTTCGTTGTAAAGTATGCGCGTATCATGTGCATACGTCACAATGCAAAAACATCATTCTCTTTGTTCTGGACAGCTGTAAGTAGTTCAAGCGCCAGGGGTGAATGACATTCTTGCTACAAACAAGCGTGACCTTTCTAAAAATAACTCATGAGTACGCTTTCTCCACAGAGCACTCGAACGCTCCAAAATTGGCATGGTACGGTACGGTACGCTTTAGTTCAGTTCGCTTTAGAGCGCTCGAACGCACCCTTTGTGTCGGATTGAGAGTTGATATTTTCATATGTTTTAACATTTGTGAGTAGCATCTGACTTCCAAAATTTGTGGAAATGAAAACCCTGCGAAATATGTGGCAAAAACACATAGTTTCTGTGTTTTCAAAACAATAATCACTATTTGAATTTTGACTTCAAACTGCCTCTGGGGTAATATATTGACACATTTATGAGTTTGTGAGTCACAGCATTCAAAATATTAAATCACATCAAGCAATATTTACCATCTCTTGAAAAGAGGTATTGTAATACCTTTCAAAGAAAGTGTGATTTGTTTGCTCTTATAATGAGTGTAAAGTGCAGTGTGCAGAAAATTTACTGTCAAACATGCTTGACAAACAGACATACATCTTTTTTCATGGCAACTGTTGATAACAAGCACCTTTGATAAAAGTAGGACAATTATTGAACTTCATGGCAGCCTAACCTACATCCATCATCCAAAGTCTGATCAATTTTGAAACTGTAAGCTCAATACAACATCCAATAATTCAAAGTGCAAATCTCTCAATCACTCAAGTGAAAAAAACAAAACAAAACATAATATGCTCTACATAAGCAGCCATCTGTCTTCATAAGGTAACTTACTATATACCTCCGCCAAGGAGGTTATGTTTTTAAAAGCATTGAATTTGTTTGGTTGCTTTATATACTTTTCTTAACCTTATGAACGGATTGTGATGAAACTATCACAATAGGACTGTTGTTATACATAAGTGGAACAGTTGATAAGTTTTTGATGGTGATCTAGATCACAGGTATTTTTTTTTTTTTTTGGTGTGTTTTGTTTTTGTTACAGGATGTGTGCATAGTTTTCTGGCATTAGTGACCCCATGGCCTTGGCGAAATTTGCACTCTTTGAGTACTTCAAGGTATGAGTGTGGGAGTCTTGTTTCTTTGTTTTTGTTTTTATGAAATGCCATTTATATTGTGCATGTAGCTGAATGTGCAGTTGTTCAAGATGTGGGCGCTCCTTCCAGCCTAGCATTATTCCACCCCCAGGGATGCCCACACATTGTTGGCACACCACCTCCTTATCACCCTTGGGGGAAAACCAATCCTCGGATATTTGCAGAGTCATGGGTTTTCCTGATGACATTTGACAGTACTTAATGAGGAACTATTTCTACCCATATTTTCTCTTTAAAAGTAAGCATTTAAGATAATTGAAACATTTTCTCTACAAAATATTCCTCTCTACATCAAAAAACAAGTTAACATTAATAACTTCTCTTGATAGGAAAAATAAAGTCCTGGGGTCTGTTTCATGAAGTCATCACATAATTCGCTCACAGAAACTTTCAAAGAGAAGTAAAATCCATTTCATGAAGTCTCTCAGAAGTGTGTCTTATGAGTGAAAAGTCTCTCAAATTGGACTTTCAGGAAACAGACCCCTGGCCTAGCAGAACTTTTTGAACTCTATATATTGGCCTAAATTTATAATATGGCATGAAACACACACCTCTCATCGCCATCACCTATAGTGTGTAGGTGGCTACAAAAATGGACATAGGCCTAAACTATGAACAGGCGTGCCACAGCACCTATCATAAACATGTGTATTTTTAGATCCTGGCAATAATTTATTTTGAAATGAACAATGTGCATCCAGCTGTTATTTTGAACTGAACATTTTAAATGAACAATGAGAGTATGCGGTCAGCAGGTGTTCTGAATTAAATTATATTTTTGTTATACAAGGTGAGGAATTTGAAATGAACAACGAGCAGGTGTGCATTCAGCTGTTCTGTTTTGTTTTGATTTGGATTGGTTTGTTTGTTTGTTTGTTTGTTTTTTGAATGGCAGCATTTTTATTCCAAACTGAACATCTAAATTGAACAATGAAAGGTATGAGGTCAACACGTGCTCTGAATGACAAGTCTTCTTATGTAAGGTAGGGAGTTTAAAGTTAACACCTGGCAGGTGACATTTGATTGAATATCTTCTGAACAGACCATACCAAAGTCACAGTCTTTTGCTACAGCTCCAGTTGGAACCAGGTGCAATCATGGTTAGCAACAATAGTGACAAGATATTATGGCCAGGTGAAGCTGTTTAGAATCAGTTTCCATGGTGATGAATGGCTATGACACCACGTTTTGATTGATATGGGGTGCAAGTTGTTTATACTAAAAGCCAATTTGTGTTTTGCAGACAATGAACCCCCAGCACGGTCAATGAACTTTTTGCACGGTCAACAAACTTTTCTCATGGACAATGAACTTGTGATATTTTTAATGAATTCCCCCTACTGAAACCCATGGGGCTAAGCATTTCCCCCACTTACATCTCAAATGATAACATTAATAAACATCTATACACAGAGACAAGATTTCAAGAATTATGCTCACCATTTGGTAAGGGGGTCATCCCACAAGACTGATACCCATAAGTCTTATGGTCCACGAGACTGATATTGAAAATAAGTCCATGAGTCAAACAAAACACTTTCCCCCATCTTATTTATGTATACATGCTATATAAATTAAGCAGATATCCTGTAAAGAGTACAAACATTTTCGAGGGTCTAAAAACACTGGAAAATATTAACTCTGATCCTGACCTGAAAGCAATGTGTAAGCATATATATTTCCCTTCACTAAGATTCAACCACTCAGGATTTGGGCAGAAAGTCCTGATTCACGTAAATTTAGACTCGCTATTAAAATACATGTATACAGCGTACACAGTACCATAATGCAACATGTTTTCAAGGCAATGGCGAGTTGGTATCATTGTCTCAAAGTTGGAGCATCTCCCAACTTCAGAGCACAAACACCGACTCAAAATATCACACAACATCACCAGACAGAGGAAGAGCCCATTCTCACATGTAAGCGCTTGTTGAATAGAAACCTACAAACAGTGACGAGGCCACTCGACAAGGTGACCGTGGAAGCAAGAGTGTATCAACCTCTATCAGTTTGTGACATTATTGTCACGTCATGATGCACATCTTTACAGAGTGGTGAATGTGCCTTGTACTTACAGAACAAAGACAAAAATCAAAACACAAATGTGATGAACAGAAGGTTCATCATGTTTGGCGATAAGTAAATACACCAAAGGTAAGCGTTTGTTGCCAAAAAAACCCCAAAACAAACAAATCCAAGCATGGCCATCTAAACGAGGTGATCGGTGGGAGCATAGGTACAATCAACATCAATGTTGACATTACTGTCACTCAACAATGCACGTCCTAACATGCTACAAAAGTTACGAAACAGATAATCATCAAAATATGAAGTATGTATGAAGTATGTAACTGTAATGAAGAAATGTTTGACTCATTTTATGAGAAGTTGCGCAAATGGAAACAGTAATGGCTCTCACGTCTAAGGCAAATAAACCTAGTACGATAATAATACGATACAATATAATATAACCTACTACAAATATCTGCACTGAATTCATCTTTAACTAATAACACATTAATTAGCACATTTTTACACAGTTAGCATTCATATTCAAAGCATATTTTCATGCCAATTTGGAGATGAGAAGGCCTAAAACTAACACAGAGAAATAAATATAGATGGCCCTGGTTAAAGAATATCTTGGTATTTGGGAGAAGAAGTTCAAATGATCTAGATCTGGGCCCACCTTTCCCTCAAATTACTCGTTATCGAACCAAAATTTAATGTAAAATATACTCTAGGTATAACTCTGTTCACTTGCATTATAGTACAAAAATTTGGTTTCCCTGTCCAGGCATATTGTATGTGCACGCTCCGCCTAAACGTGCTCGCATAATCCCAATCCCTCGCAATTGTATAAAATCCATTCCCGCACTGAGCTGGCCAAATTAAAGATTGTGCCTATCCTCTTTGGATATTAATTCAGCATGGCAGCCACATATTTGGCTAGGTGATATCACACCTGGTGATTGTGCATCCTACGCTGAGCTAAGAACACATCGCCAAAGCCCAACTATATTCAATGCAAATGCTGCTATTCTATGCTCAGTAGCAGGAATACTGCTTCAGTCCCTATTAATTTTTATTCATTTCACTTTGTTTTTTAGAATGCAAGAAAGACAAGATTTTATTGAAATTGTCCAGAAGGTGCACTGTATCCCTTAGTTGGAATTCATATCCAGGATTTTGAGAGCTCAGAGCACCAAATCCTTGTAAGATTTCTGCCTCTTTTGGAGAATTGGGCAAAATAAGATCAGCCGTATAAATTAAGAATTTGAAGGAAAGTGGGGCGGAGAATGCAGGAACAAAGGTCAGCCATGGAGTATTGGAGGCAGGAATATGAGAATGTCTTTGGCTCGGCATTAAATGAGCTGAGCAGTTTGCTGCAGAATACTGTGTTTTGACAATGTCACGCAATCAAACCTAAGCCGGAATGAAAAGATATATTGGAAATGGCCATACACAAATTAGGACTGCCCTTTTGTTACTGATAACAATTCCAATCTAAAACATAAATGCAATTGTCCCATTTTCTGTCAATTCAATGTGGAAACTGGAAGGCAACTGCGCCCAAAGACTGCCTTTGATTTGGTAGAAAAGCAGACAACCTATCAACATTAATGGTCACATTAGATAGTGACAGCCATGTGTGAACCAACTGGCATGGCCAGATCATACATCGCTGGAAACCATGTTGAATGTTCGCTTTGCACAGACCAGATGCTGACATCACCAGTGCTTATTTACAACATTTAAGTCTCCTTTTACTACAACCTACGCATATACACACTTAACCCGTTTCAGAGAACGATAACCATAACAAAAGAATGTCAAACTATGTACTGGTAGTCAATTGCAAAATTGGAAGAAGTTGAGTTTGCTTACTAGACTATCCTCACTTATTACACTTACTTCACAATCAATAAGAAGAAGATGGCTTTTTGAAACTGCACTTTTCCAATCATCCCTCTTCCATGAATATCTTCGCATCATAATACCAAGCATGGATTTTACTATCGTCTTACTGATAGATACAGCTAACTACATTTTGAACATACAGGAACACCTTAACAAGTGTATAACTGCTTAAACATCATAAAACGCATAGGACCCTGACTTCATCACCTATGTTGCATTTAGAGTACTATTAAAATTGTTATAAGACGTGCATTGCTCTTAACGTGAAAACGCTGTCAAAATTTTTGACGATTACATCATATTGCTCCCACGATCACCTCATCACAACAGACAGCCTCACTGTGGAGACGAGTCTCTAGGCAACAAGCGCTTACCTGAGGACTGTGCGTTTTCCGCATCTAATCGCATCATCTTGTTTGGATGCCAAAGCATTCACTCATTGCTCCAAACTAAGGCGGAGGCATTCACTCATCACTCCAAACTAAGGCGGAGGATGCTGAAAATTGAGGTGAGAATAGATTGAAATAAGGTAAATAGTGCATCACTGCATAGTACACATGTATGCTTGCTTTTATGCGTATATATGCAAATATACACACATATATTGTAAAAGTGGAAATTTTTGTGCAAGTAATTTTTCTTGCTTGGCCGGGTTAAGATGAATTTTGCTTCTTTTTAATGCCGTAGAATAAAAACATCAAATAGTGTTACATAAAACAAGTACAAATATTTGCATGCTTTTATCTTCATGCTACAATGTAGTTTCTGGTTGCATGAAATGCGCAAAAATGTCCACTTTTACAGGACAGTCAATGTGTGCATCTATCTTGAAGTACAGTATACTTGTACATGTATGTGAGTATAATAGGTAGTTAAAACAGAAAGATGTGAAATATTCAAGACAGGCATACATTGTATACACACCTGCACATACTGATTTTGTTAGGATATGTACATGTACAAAAATTGTATGACAAAAATATCAGCAGTCACACTTATCTATACCTACAGTGGGCAATATAACACAAATTAGCGTCCTCTCTATAAAATTACTCTGTTGCACCCCCCCCCCCCATCCCACAAAACACAACAATTCTCTCAGTGTGAGGGGTTAAAAGGGGGAAAGGTCAAACTCACATGATCGTTGAGGAAGCCGATGGAGAGGACGGTCTGGGCCTGGGGCATCCCGTCGGCCATCTTGAGGTCACCCAGCATGTCGCCGAGGAGGATGACGTTTGTCCGGTGCATGTTGCTCTCAAAGTACTCTGGGTGGTGCTGGGCCACTTCATGCTTATTGTAGGTGTGGATTAGCTCCCCCTTGAAGCCCACCAGTCTATCCTGCATGCAGGAAAGTACCGAGTAAGAAAAAAAAAAATTGTCAACCACATCAGATATCTTTGTAATGCTGATTTTACATCTTATTGCCCATTTTGACAAACAGACAAAACTGCAAGTCAAACAAAAGAAAATTGCTAATTGCCTGCTGGAGAAAGTCAGTGCGATTTTGGGCGTAAAATAGCTGACAATAAGTTGGATAGACTCTATAAAACATGCTGCTGTGCACTTGTAGCAAAAGAGATTATGCACTTGACAAGCATTTGCACACTTAGCAAGAGATGGCTAGCCATGCATCCAGTAGAATCATGTTGCCCTATAGTCTATTTGCCCCCCCCCCTTTTGAAATGCAATTAAAGTTATCATTACATTAATTGTCAATATTTTTGCTCCAGATGTCTGATTTTGTTAATGATAATGATATGGACTGGCTGCTTTTGGGGGATATGACTTTAATTGCCCTCACGAGAATCTTATTGTTTGACTTTGGCAATATGATTTCTAGTCCAGGCAATAAATGTTGTATCCCCTTCAAGGCCAGTCCATATCATATCATTATCCACATCAAATGCACTGACGGAAACCTCCCCACAAAAACAAAACAAAACAAACAAAGCAAGAGCAGAACCTACTTTCAGAGCTGTGCATTTTCAGTCTATTTTCATGCAGAGTCAATATCTAATGCGAAGATTTTGATCGTCAGACCGTATAAAATGTAGGGTTGGAACAAGCTCTGACTTGAATTCTTCCAACAACACATGGCAGCTAACTGGTTCAAAGTACAGTCCCTATTATGAGGCGACAGATACCAATATTATCAAATGCAACCTCCCAATGAACAACATCAGCCTCAACAGAATGCCTAACTTACTGGAACCAGCTTGAGCGGTAAAAGAACGAGCAAACAAGAAAAATCAAGGGAATCATTTTACACAGATATTTGCAATTAGTGTAAAATTGCCGTTACTGTGACAACATGGTAAATAATTAGAAATGACTGCCTGTTTTCTGGATGCTGCCATGGGAATGACAATTAATGCAACATATAATAATCGCAGACCTCTTTAGGAAAAGTGCCCTAAAATTTCAGAAGTGGAGAGCATAAAAAGGAATGAAGGGAGAGATGGAAGATTGGATTCCCCAATTAACCTCTCATTTGGAGGTTAATTGGGGAATCCACATCAAACATGTTTAATTGTGTGTGAATTTGCTGAAGGCATAAGTATCACTAGAAGACATCAGTGAAGGTGGGGGGGCATACAAATGATGCACAGGTCTGAGTGCGTCAGTAGGAATTGTGTGCTAAGGTAAACGCTCTCTCTGCTCTGCTCTGCCATGGATGTCACTGCAAGTTGGCAATCACTGATGCAGTAAGCCTCCTCCAGCTCCCTCTTTTATCACAAGAGTGCAGCAATGTGGATGTTCTTTTGCCGGTTATCTCAGCCATTGTGGACAGGACAGTGAGCCGTTCTCGACCGCGTGATCTTTAGCTGTTTACAAATCCAGTCAGGACTAGATGTTCCATTTGCCTTTTCCGCATGACGTGACCGAAAAACTGCATCTGTCAGCATCTCGCATAAAGGTAATTATGCAAGGTTTAACCCATAAAGCAAAGAACTCAATTTTTTGATCATGTATATTAAACCTGATGGCAAATTTACTTGATGCATTTCCTTTTGGCTTGCCACAGATGCAAACCATGCAAACGGATTATTATGCTTGCTTTCATTTCAGGCCAATGAATTTCTTTTGGGGGGTCACCAAATTTACAGATTTTAGTGGCACAAACGGGCAACCAGATAAAAAAGTTACTGCCGAGTTCTGAAGGGGGGAGGGAAATGCAGTGTGGATAGAGTGTTTAGCAGTGCGTTACCTCGTCATCAAAGTCCATGAGATTGGAGATGACCTGCATGTTGGGGAAGAACTGTGAGAACTGGGATATGGCCTCGCTCAGGATGTCGCCGACACCGGCTGAGAAGACGAGCAGTGGCACGCCGGCCTCGTCGCAGCGCCGGAACATCTCGGTGACGCCGTCCCGCAGCATGACGCCCGACTTCGCCACCATCTCCTTGATGTCCGCTCGGTTGAGGCCGCAGCTGACCAGGAGGTTGTGGGCACTTGTCCACCTAATGCATCGTCGGGGAAAGATAGATTGATAGATAGACAGATAGATAGATAGATACAAGAGATGGTGTTTATAGACACATTCATGTCTTGCTAAGACCTGACTGAATTGCACAAAGAATTACATTGTAAAATAGAGGATAATTGTTACAAAATAAGTCTTGATATCAAAGAAAGATTAGAGTACACACACATAAACACACGAGCATTGAGAATTTAGGGTTTCTGGGACAAACACTGAACTAGGGCTTTCTATAGCTCAGTCTGTAGAGCACCGGGCTAGCAATCTGGAGGTCTCGGGTTCGATTCCCGATGGAATCTAATTTTCTTTGCTCAATTTTCCACGAACACATAAATAAAGTGAGATCTTATCACAAAGGATACTGGTGGGGCAAGCCGTAAACTGACACTACATAGCAAATGCACTCATGATAAGGGTTTGGTATTCATTCTCCCCCTTTCACCACCTCTTACACACAAACCCTGAGGATAGTGATGCATGTCAAATGTTCCCGTTCATCTCTCAGCGGGTGGTCAAACTTCGATTCCCTTGTTGACCATCCAATGTGATACAAAGCGGAACATTCAGCAGGCAAGATAACACTGGCGGAGAATCAGAAGGGCTTTATTGCATTTTTTTTTTTTGGGGGGGGGGGAGGGGGGAGTATGGAGTATTGAGTTATTGGTATCATGTTGTAGAAGCTCCATCTCCTCTACATTATGGTGTCAATTTTATTTCACTTTCATTTTTCAGTAAAATGTTAAAAATCAAAACCACAAGGGTGCTATTTTACCTTATATTTGGAACAATGCTAACAAATCTGCCCACTTTTGTTTCATCTCTGCTTACACTCAACTCTTAGAATGTGATAACACCCTTCTGATTCTCAGCTGACGATACAATTTGCGTCATTGTACCAAGGAGCTCCCTGGTTGTACTCACCATTCCACCATCAGGTTGTACTTCTCGTCCACTGTAAGTTTGCCGTCCACTTCAAGGGGGTAGTACTTACTCCGCAGTTTACAGGCGGCCTCCCTGTAGGACTCTGGAAGCATCTTGCACTCATCCAGAACACCTGTTATGAGACAAAAGAGGCAACCCTCTGGACTGTAACTAAGTATTTACTGGAAGCAATGAATATTTCGTGGACTGAATATATTCCTGAACTCCACGCTCTACTGAACTAGGGTAATGATAAAATGCAAATATTTTTGACACACTAAAAGTACATAAAGAAATACTCTTGTCCGCTAGAAATATGAACAAGTGAAGTTCATTGAAATTGGCCCAATGGAACAACAAATTGCACTAAAGTTGCCACTTTTACAGTGTGTGACTCCTAGAACATGTTACTCTAGTAGTGTTGCAGACATCACAGCTAAAGAGAACAAAACAAAACAAAAAACAAATAAATAAACACACAAACAAACAAACAAAAAACACACAAACAGAAATATAAAGTCACTTTAGATGAAACACAGGAAGTCAGACATCTGTTCAAATACCAAAAGTTTAACATCTTCACAATTATCATGGCAACAATTATGGAATATGAATGTTCAGAAACTGAAATTTCAGGCAACTGATTGCAGCAGTACAATTGTACATGTACCTATTGTGTTTTACTGTCTACCTTCCAGCAAGCTTGAATGGACCTTGACCACAAAAATTTTCTGGTGACATGCTTTTCAATTAGCTTTTGAGGTATGTCTGTCTCTCTTCCTTTTTTTTTTTTCTTTCAGGGATGAAATGCAGTGGGACAATTACTGTAGGTGACAAATACTTCGCAAATAGGGAGTTCTATGACAATGGGTGGTTCAATGGGCTATATGGGCATGATATTGTACTGCTTGCATTGTAAATGCTCAGTGTATAGGTGTGCACATGTACATTGTATACAATTGCAGTAGGCTAGGAATTTGTGTGTAGCTGCTGCCTGCTTATGTTGCATGTATGTGTACGTATACATTGCTATAAGCATTCATCCGAAAGAAATTTTGGCGGGCTGCAAAATCCACAAAAATGAAAATAGTGTGAAATATTCAGCATACTAATAGCATCTTCAGTAAATGTATTATCAAAATGCTACAAGTCTGGAGAATTTACGTACCAAAACATAGGAATGATTAATGGCAGCTTTAAGAGCCTGCTGTGGTGAGGGGTCACATCTGTGTACATAGGGTCATCATTAACACTCACACTTTCCTTCCTGTCACTGGGTATACAATTTGCACCTGTAGTACAGACACCCTGAACCCCATTCCAATTCCTTACTAGGGAGGATTCTTGCCCACTCCTATCCAGAGCAGAGTCTATGACCCCGTTTACAGTGCGGGGCTGGGCCGAGCCGCGGCCGAGCCCAGCCTCAATTGCGGGGCTGAGCCCCGCAATTTTGTCCGTTTACACTGCCGGGCTCAGCCGCGCTTTTAATTCAAACCTTTCAATATTTTGTCGTAGTGGTGCTCTGCTTGTAAACAAACACAATTTGGTCCTGGTTTTCAGACCCTTTGGCAACTGGATTCCATGGTGACGAAGTTGCCGTTCGGGCAAAGGCCTTTGCTGAAGGAAAAATCCTTTGAGGACAAAACCACCTTAAACTATACTAGTTTTCGACGTTGAGGGGGTTTATATTGTGAATAGCGAAATAGTACGGCCAGAGGGTCTGGAAGCCAGACTAAAATTGGCCGCGCATTTGGCCCAGTTTGAGTTTACACCAAGAAGAGGCCATGGCCGCGGCCAAGACCACCTCCAGAGCGTGGCCAAATGCGCGGCCAATTTTGGCCTCGCATTTGGACTTTTGCGCGTTTACACTGAAATGAAGGAGGGCTCGGCCGCGGCCGAGCCTCGCACTGTAAATGGGGTCTAAATCATAAATTTGGCAGAAACATCATTCTTCCCCCTTCATGTAGAGCTCTCACACACAAAGCCAGAGTGATAAAATATACTGTAAACCATTGATTAAACAAATTTCACGCTGGAATTTTCTCTTTTCAGTTTTTCATAATAAGAGTTTCACAAACTTACTTTCCAATAAAATTCTTTACAAGGAGTTTCCCTTTGTTATTACCAGACATTTCAACTCTCTATCATGCTGGAATACACCGCAATGGAGGCCATGTTTTGTCTTTCTGGGAACAACGCACTTTAATTATCTCTTGTGAACTCGGTAAGTTCATATCAAGCAGTAAAGAGTACTTTTAACAATCTTTTGTCAAGTGAGTATCTACAGTGGTATGTCCGTCTCAGTAAGGTCATACTATTAGTAAGAGCAGAATCTCTCAATTATTTCAAAAAGAACAAAAGAACAAAATGGGAGAGAGAAAGACAATGTGAGTGTCTGTCAGGGCACATAGAGGACCATGACCAAATGTAACTGGGTTAAAAGGTCAAATAAATGGCTGGGTAAAAAAGGACAGAAAGGAAAAGAAGGAAGTCAAAAAAGAGGATGAGATGAATAGATACTTTAATATCAAAGGGGGGGGGGGGGGGGGATAAAGACCAGAGAAAATTTGTTGCTATTGTCTTTGAGTATGCTGACAATCAAACAAAATTATCATTGTGGTGTAGGAAGAGTTAGCCTAGCTTTAAGGCACTGAGATGTTTTTCTTCAGGTATACAACAGTGTATGTCTGTTAAGTTAACATTTACATCAATCCCAAGCACAGACAAGTCCTTCCATGGACTGACTAGTCAATCAAAACATGGACAATCAAGGGAGTTATCACATGTCAGTTATTCTTGACTGATGCTGCAGAACAGGGTGTTAAGGTGAGAGAGATAAATACACATAAATCAACAGCCTGGAAGCAAGGCTAAAACAGTGTATGTACAGGGGCTAATTCTTACCGTGGCACGTTGGTATTTTCCTGCCATTATGCATGAACCGTGATATCGTCCTGTCAAAGTCGGATACAACCTGTTGGAAGATTGGAGGGAAAACAATGGATTTAATGAAAAGTGACATCTCTCTCTTTCTCTCTCTCTCTCTTTTAAAGTATTTAATCATTGCAATCAGGGCAAGCATTGCAAACAAACACAAAGAGAGGAAAAATGTGCACCTCGTTATCAAACTCCCATTGTCTTTCCAAATCTAATGACAGGAGGCTCAGTCACAGGTCCTGTAGGGAGACCAACAGTCCCATAAAATCAAAATCGAGGAGTTTCCCAGGAGCAATCAAAGAGAAACAGTACTTGTGTGTGTCATGCATCACAATTAGTCAAATCATTCCTGAACTTCCTCCTCTATGACATGAAATACAAACAGAGGATATAAGTTTTTCACATCCCACTACCACTGATTTTATCCAAGAAGCTCAACAAGAATACTTTAAAAAGGGCAGGGATAGAAGAACAGTGTAGTTGGTAAAGGCAGTGTCAGCAAACATAATTGTGGCTTTTTATTATCTTTTTTTTCTTTTAAGGGAAACAAATGTTGCAGTTACATTGTACTTTATAAATTTGTGATGACTGGAAACGATTTTCTGATTTTATCAGAGTGGTTGGCAACATGTACTTTTCAAAAGGAGCTCGGTGGATGAACCTGTGCTACACTGATTGTACATGTGTTTCCGTGTCTGCATGAAATCTGTCCTTTTCCCCAAGGATCCTTTTTCCAACAGTAGGAAAAACATAAACAGGAGAAAGATGGAGACACTGCAATGTTAGCCAATCAAAACAGGAGGGAGATGGGGACACCACAGTGTTAGCCAATATCAAAGCCATGATACTAGTCACGATGAAGAAATACTATGGATCTCTCCTCACTTGAAAGTTGGACTCCGCTTACCTGTAATTTGTTTCTTCCGTCCCTGATGAGCTGTGTGACTTTCTCCTCTACCTTTTCTGGGTCTCGTATATGAACGTGTTTCTTCTGGAACACTTGCATCTTTGGTGGAAAAAAAAAATATTGATAAGAAATGAGGTCAAAGTCGAGGAATTTACAAAGCATAATTCATAGATTATCCAAAATTTGGAAAAATCTCACAACTTCATCCAGCATGTCTTTCTGGATGAAGTTCTAAAAGCTCGCATCTGTGACTTGTTGACATTGTGAAGATTAGTTTGAAGAGAAGTAAACACTGAAAATATTATCTACGAAAACATGAAAAGATTGATGTGCACTTCTTTCAGAAGTATATCTCAAGTCCAAAATTAACTTCAAATTACCTACAGGTGTCAAAAAGGCAGCCTTAAAAGGAGTGAAAAAAATGAAATGTAATTCATAGATATACGTATATAAAAAAAAAAAAAACTTGAAATACAAGTAGGTTTTACAAACTAATGTTTGCACTCTGGCTAATCATAGTGTTTGTAAATTTCTGCTCACTCCAGGTTTATAAAAAGATGAAAGCTATTTAAAAAGCTGTAAGATATACTCTGTACAAATACAGAGCAAACAACTGAATGTTGTAGTGTACAAAAATATATCTAGCACCCTTCAAGTCCCCACCCCTTTTTCCCCAGCTAATGCCCTAGAGGTGGGGCGGGGGGGGGGGGGGGGGGGAGCAAAAATCATTCAGGAAGTGACACAACACACTGAACTTGGTTTGGTTCAAACTCGCTTTTTTGGAAGAAGACCCATGTTTTTATGCCCATTGTGTTGTACTGCTGTCACCTTGTATCTGACCTTTGACATGTGATGATTGTACTTGTACAGATACCAGCCTTATTACAATGTATCTCCAGTGTACAATTCTGTAGGTTGCCTCAGCAGTGAGCTTGTACAATGTACCCAACAGAGTACTGCTACACACAAGCACTCTAGCTATTTGCTCCTGTGCCTAGCAGTCCACCTTTACACAATCTATAGACTGAATCTTTGGCCCCTTTTCCTCTGATATCTTGCTCACTAAAGACTTGATAGTTCATACACATCACAAATTACTGTGCAATAATTGTTAATTATCTATGATTTTGGTCCTCTTTTTCTCTCAAAACACTGACTGACATACAATGTACACGAGTACTTTGGATCAATATGGTCTGCTGCTTCCATTGTGCCGAGTAGTAAAATTACTGGCTGTGTACATGTATGACAATGATTGACTGCATAATGTTGGACTGGATATACACATGTTGCAGCTTGCATACCAAAATATTTGCATGATACTCTACTGGCATGGCAGAGGAAAGATAAGTTGCATCATAAAATGGATTTTTGTATCTGAATCAGTAGTAGAGATAATATGTAATGTTGTAATGGGCACAAAAATATCATGCAAATACCTTGCATTATCCAGGAACTACAGCTTGTATGCAATGCTAACACGAATGCATGTTGACTCTTATTGATTCATAATACCTTGATTATCACTCATGTGGTCAAAAAGAAGTTACATGTGTACATGTATGTGCCATCATTTTACAACAATACTTCAACTAGCTTTCTTCATTTAGTAAGATTCTGGCAATAACATCATCTCACAATTACAATGTTTGGGTAAAGTACTGATATGATTATCTAAAGACATTAGAATGCACCTTCCCCTAGACGGAGCATAACTTGCATGCTTGCCTGCAATGTCTTGTGTTTTTAATCAATTACATACATTTTTTATGTATATTAGTAACATAATGTCTAAGCTTAATGTAAACAGTTGGTCTCACATAAATCAAGACGAAAATTTCACAGTCAGTCGAAACAATGTAACAAAAAGTATAACCTACAGATTTTATCTCAAACTAGGAAAGATGAAATGGTGAGTTCCCACACAATGGATCGATATCAGTTACACAAGACCTAGAATTGAATACGTCAGTACCTTTGTTTGGCACAACACAAGATCATAAGCCATTCATCTAAAAGAGGTCTACACAGTGCCATGAGGTCACATTAAAAAATAATGCATCTTGCACTTCACACACTGCATTCCTGTACCTCAGAATAGGATGTTGCAAGTTAACACAAATGCGAGGCACTAATGAAATGAAACTAGCCACCTGTGTGACTGATGAAGTTTAATCTGGTAGGCATCACATACATACAAAATGTATGTATTATCGCTAATGGTATAATTGTCCATTTCCCATTGAGACTGACAGAAGGGGGGTTGGTCCCAAATTGCACAAGATGCCAATGTGGGCCGATGCCAGCAACCAAACTGATGAAATTCGGTGGGAATTCCACAAGCACATTGCTTTTTGTTTACTTGTTTACTTTGCATGATACTGCAAATATTTAAGCCTCTAACATATGTAATATATAGCAAAGTACATGTACATGTAAGCTTATGTAATTCTTTTTTGCTCTGTGTATTGTAAGAGGTCAAATTTCAGAAAACAAACAAGGAAGACAAGATTATCATTTAGTTAATTGGCAATAACATGTGTTATACCCCTAGGATGATATCGTTATGCTAGAAAGTGCTGTATTTGAGCATACATGTGTACACTGTACAAGTGTATCTCTCCTATCCGGCCAAATCGATTATTCCGACACCTGCCGGTCCCGACATGGTCGAATAATCGAGGTCCTCCTGTAATTCAAAGTCAGCCATACGTACATGTACATGTGTAGGTGTTCGGTTGTACCAGTATGCTGCATATTGTCCCATTGTAGGGTGTAGGAGCACAAAAATACATGAGGCTGTCATTGTCTCCATGACAGCTCTTCCATTATTAAACTCTATAGTTTGTGAGTAAAATCCACACTACAAATTGATGTTATAACTGAACCTCTTTTTGCTGATTGTGATATGCAAGGGTTTACAGTTGTATGGGCAATGTAGCGTATGGACATGGAGTTGAACGGAATGTTTAACCCGACACACACTGTAAAAGAAGATTATTTTGTGTCAAAACCTTGAGTACATTGTAACTGTTATACACCTACAACCTGTAGAGTTGCAGGTTTCAAGACATTTTTTTGGTCTTGGTCTTGATGAAGACACTTCATTTGGTGATCTTGGAAAAAGTTATACAGCTAAATGTTACAACAATAGAAGAATTTTTCTGCCAACTGTATCAAAATTGTGTGTGTTTACACTAAAAATGATGTCCAAGAAATGAGCAAAGCAAAACACACTAGGATCAAAAATTGTGTGTGGATCTAAAGACATCTGTTGGCAGTGCCTACACTAGAGAGCTATCCATACCTTCCGCTATAGTGTACATTCGACTTTATCTTTATCTCCCCTGAAATGACCTGGTCACTGAGTGCAATGTGATAGGGGTGTGTTTTGACTCAAGAGGATCAATGCCACACTACATGGAGCTATTCAGATATCTGAGTTCCCTGATGTGTGATAGATTACAACTTAATATCTGCTTCTACTGCACTTACAGCTGTAGATATTACAACATGAGAAAAAGATTTCTGAATCTCCGCCCCCCCCCACCCCCCACACAAACAGATTGCCATATATCCTTTAATCTGCATTACAAGAAATACAAAACCTATCTGGTTCGATGGGGACAATTGCTAGTTTTCCTTTTTGAACTATTTTATATGCTCTTGTATGATGCACAAATAACATTTAAATCTAATCAAGACAAGGAATTGAGGTGTGATTTACAATTGTACAATGAGCCTGTTAAAAGCTGACCCAAGAAATTTGACATTAAATATTTTCCTGTCCAGTTTAAAGACACAATTGACAGTTGAAGTGAGAAGCATGCTGACCTTTTGAAACAATGGTCTCGTACAAGTCAGAAGTTTGCATGCAGATTACAGTGAGTGTTGGTTTAAGAACATCCTGTACAGGTAGAGCTTTTAACCTACAAATGTATGCTGGATGCAATGTACAGTCCACTGCATGGAAGTCCACTCTGTTCTACTTCAGAGTAAACAACGCAATACTTAAGGTTTACTTTAAATACACATATTGGACCATTGACCTATAGGAAGTGAGATTGTTTCAGTAAACTGAACCCAGTCATTGACAAGGACCACTGTACCATCATAAACGCAATGACACCTTCAAAGACTGGTCAAGGGAGGGTTAACGACCTGCAGACACAAAGAGGAGATCAAGCCCTCCATGTAGTCTGCAGTGCATGAAAGGCTAAGGGCTCCTTTCACACCACAAAAACTCTCTAAGCAGTGAGTGATGTGACCCTTTCAATTGTACCTTCCTGAAGTGATAGTGGATAGAGGAGAGTAGACAAAAGAAGTTTATCTACCCCTAGACAGGTGCCTGAACATACAAGTAGCTGTAGAGTGCCTTTTGCTTGCTGTGGCTACCAGAGCATTGTAGGTACACTGTAGTTCCTCAACTTGTGTTCCTAAACTAAGGGCCCTGTTTCATAAAGTTGTTCATAAAGTTACGAATGACTTACGAGCGACTGGTGATCAGTTCTTGTGGTGAATTATTGAAATTCTAGTAAGTATAGCACATCGCAACTGATCACCAATCGCTCGTAAGTTGTTCGTAACTTTACGAACAGCTTTATGAAACAGGGCCCAGTGTTCAAGAGGCACTGTAATGACAGTAAATTAATTTTGTAGATAGGACCTTATCTACTTAAGGCAGCGTCTTCAGCTCTCTTCTCTTAACACAGATCCCTGCCATTAATGACTTTTGCCAAAGCAATAGCTCTATACAGCTGACCATTTCTTCCGAATACACTTGGGTCGTATTTCATTAACAGTGTATATAGTTATCAGACCAATTCTCTCTAGAAGAGCAACTTCTTGTATAAACTCGTAGTGACAGCCAATCACGAAGCAGGGCTCTTGTCCTTATACCACCAATCAACACTTGCCACTGCAGCAAGACTTGCAATGATTACAGCAACTTCCTATGAAATGGAGAACTGGGTCAAGAGAATCAGACTTCTGTCCAGCGACAGGGCCGTGTATAGACATAGTTAGAGGATATCATAATTGTAGACAAGACAATTTCTCCAGGGATGCAATACAATGGAAAGGATACAAACTATGATTGTACTGTATCTTTTATGAAAGCTTTATATTTCCAGTACTCAATAACTCTTCATCAACCCAAACAAGGCCACTGAGTATGGTATTGAAGCAACAATTCTATATATGAAAGGGCAAAAACTTTAAATAACTTAGAAGTGCTTCTGACAATATATGCCCACATTTCATATTCCCAAAAAGGCAATGACTTTGCTAAAATTGGATGGTTTCTAATTTGCAGCTAATATTTAGATTCAAGAGCAAGATTTTCCAGCAGGATGTTTAATCAAACTTTTAGCCACATCAGTCACACAAAAATAATGCTCATACATGTCATAGAGTCACTTTTTTGGCTTTGCTGTCATGATATTTTGCTTCACTTCAATTTTGGTAGGTTCCTATGACTTCTACAAGCATTGATTATCACGTCTTTCACCAAATATTTCCCAGGAGAAGAAAGAAAAAGGGAGGAAAACAAGAAGAAGGAGAAGAAAAGAATAGCTTTCATGGATGGCTTTGAAAAATGGTGATAGGAACAGAATAGATTCTTTAGTTTCACTATCAGACAATTTACAGTACACCTTCAGCCCAAGTGAGTTGAATTTACTTTCAAGATTGAATTTGAAGATTAAGAACCAAGATCTATTGATACAGTACTAGCCCCTGTGCTGTATGACCCAAATGCATGTTAGCTTGTTGATCTAACAGTCACTTTGGCCTGGGTATATTGTGTATATGGGATGTGATGGCTGGACCTGCACCTGTGAAACAATCTCAGTCAACAACATTTAAACGAAATTCTCTGCTCCATCCTTCGTCCTTTACAAATCTAATAACATAATGTAAGATCCAGTGATTATGTTTTACTTTTAGCTGCTAGATCATCTAGAAATAGTTAGACTTATAGAACACTAAATTTTAACTTCTAAAGGCAAGCTGAGAAGACATGTTAGAATCCTACCATTACTGTCAGACAAGTGGAATCTAAATTCAAGTACAAATCACCATGTGGCACTACCCATACGTCTTTTTAAAATATTAGATTATAATGTTTCTATGTCCTTCTTTGCACTGGTAGAAATAGGGTCTACACTATACTACCTAGCTACTCCAGCACCAATGCTACAAACTGGGAAATTGCGGTTGCGTGGAGTATTTATTTCACACTGCCAATTAGATCTATGCCACCGGGGCAGTCTATCGCAGGAATCTCCTCGCGTCCCTGGGAATGGATAATAGTCGCAGCTGCTTCGACCAGCGCATACGACCTTTGACTTAGCCAACACCAAGTGTACGTACACAAAGTACAATATGTGGGGTTAGTACGCTTGAGCTTGTACGTTGTTTACTATGATGTACGATCTACGAATACAATGCAGTCATGTACGACGCCGGCACTTACCATGTCAATGATCTTCGTCCTTTTTGATTTCCTCCTCGACATGAAGAATGCAACCGCCAGCGCTCCAGCGGCAACCACACCAGCAGTCACCGTCATCTTCGCTGTAGTCGATCGCAGCATTTTCACGACAGATGATGTGAACACTGAAGAAATTGAAAACAATCTTGAAGGTTACTCAAGGCAGTTTGGCTAGCTGTGTCAGCTGAATTTGAAGAGCAGAGAGGCCAGAGAGTTTACGTATTAACGTTACAGAAAAACAAAAAACAAAAAACGTAGCGACCGTTAAATTATACAAAGTGTGTATGAAGTGTTAGTAAATTTAGTTCAGTCTACATTTACTGGTACATTTCTCCCACTCTTTTCACTATTTATGAGCAAGTTTACTGAGTATCTTCAATCTTAACTGACCCACCTTTAATATAATAGGTGCCTACTACATGTAGCTGTAGTTAATACGAGTAGAGTTTTACGGTTTCGGTATACAGGCCAAAGTATAAGTGCTGCTGCTGCTCTGCTTGCTGTGCACTTATCAGTGCGGAGCGAACGTTCGTACGGCGTGCATGAGAATGAATGGGAATTCTGTGGTCTGTCTGAAAAGCACCTTACCGCACCGTACCGCAGTACGGTACCGTTAAATGAAGGGCGCGTAATGTTTACCATCGTGTGCGCGTGCTTTCCATTGACCACCGTCGCGTCCTGTCTGCAGAAGGTGACCTTTGAAAGGTGACAGGGCAGGACAGCTGCTGCTCAAAATGGTCTGTCTTGCTGCGGGTCAGAATGACGATACATACAGTCAAACCTGACTATGGCTGCGGCCACCCAAGGGAGATGAAGAGTTGCCGTTATAGACAGATGACCGCTATAGACAAGTTATCGGACATTTTGTGTGCATTGCATTCTTGTATGTATTTTGCGGAAAAACGTGCTGAATATTATCGGTTCGACTGCGGCTCCGTATGGGTCTGTGGCCGCTATAGACAGGTTAAAGTCTACCACGGGCGGGAGGCACAGGTGGCCGCTGGCCGCGACAGGTGGCCGCTATACGCAGGAACTATAACATGGTTTTTCTCTTGGGGGATTTTTCAGTGGCCGCATAAGTCTATATACTATCTGTAATAGATAGACATCAAATTATGTTTCATTCTCCTTTAAGATATTATGTTATTATGATCACTGTATTTTGTAGTTATGATTTGAAATCAAAGACATTAAATCTAATATTGGAATTCAAACGTTATAATGATGATATAAATATATATCAGTCTAAAACGATAATGATAAGAACAATGATGACAATGACAATCTTAACCAGACATAACATTTTTAATTGTTGCATTTCAATAGTATTTTCAGTGATTTCCATTTGTGTTGATTCCGTGTATAATGTGTACTCAAATGTTTATTTGCAATTGCATTGATAATGAAATCAATGAAATGAAAAGAAATGAACTACATTTTTTTTTAAATGTTTATCATTCATATTAAAATAACGATTTACCACATAACGAGGACGGGAATATTGAACAGGAGGAGGAGGATACACGGGAGAAGAAAAAAAATGAAGATAATTTATGGTGACTAAGAAGGAAAGATAAATGGAATGGGGAAAATAGGTATAATACTGAGTAGTAGGGCCTGATAGTAATAGTAGTAGTTGTACATGTAGTAGTAGTAGTAGTAGTAGTAGTAGTAGTAGCAGCAGCAGCAGCAGCAGCAGTAATAATAGTAGTAGTAGCAGCAGCAGCAGCAGCAGTAGAAGTACCGGTAGTAGTAGCAGTAATAGTAGAAGTAGAAGTAGCAGACTAGAAAGACTAGCAGAATAAAAAATACAATAAAAAGTTTTAGTGGTAAAAAAAAAAGAGAGAAGTAGGCCTAAAGAAGAAGAAGAAGTGAGTTGGCTCAGTCGGCAGCGCGTCTGCCTCACGATCCTATAAGGGCCCGGGTTCGAACCCGAGTCTGGACTGAGCAATGTTGTGTGTAAGCAT